>NC_092640.1:36835568-37052093 GCF_039555335.1 Amphiura filiformis | reverse complement strand
AGACCATGCAGAGTTTAATGTTTTCTAAATGTCAGATTCCATAACTTAACTCTCTTCACGCTGGGTGTCGACTGCAGGCGACAAGTTTCAAATGTTTTTTTAATTCAAAATTTCAGAAATGTAAATTTTCATGACCATATTTGGAATCAGTATGAAAAATGCATTAAAATGAGTACAAACATGCCTATTATTGATCCAGTAGTTCTTAAGATAGCTCTTGATATTTTGAGAAATATTTCAAAACCTGAACTTTTTCCGTTGAAGCGCATGCTAGCACGCAGAGCATTAAAGACTTTTGGGAAATCTGACCATTGAATTTAGGTTCTGGAAACAGTATGTAAACATCCATGCCGTTCCTATGTGGTGCAAAATGGGACACACCTAGTAGAGATGTCTGTGCTGAACTTAATTAACTGGAAACCACTAATTGACAGGCAAAACTCAAATTGTTTAATTTTAAACTACAAAATCTTAAAATCATCTTGCACCTCCTTATTTGAGTCATATTTTCTGTCATGTAAACAACAGCTATAATTTCCGTCAAAGCCGCTGCCAAGAACAGAGTACAAAAAGCGTAGTCTGTCATATAGAGGTGCAGTAAGCTGGAATAAACTAGAAAATAATATCCAAAACTCTCCAACATTGTATACTTTCAAAAATAATCTTAAAAGAACATACTGCTATGCCTGTAAAGTATGTAATTAGAAAAGTCCCATGGGTTTTGACATTTAATAATTTTGAATTTGTAATATGTTTAAGCCTAGATAATAAGCTTTTGTAGTTGTTTGTTATTTTTGCACAGCCCGAGGTAGAACAACTTTTGTTGAATTGGGCTTTCCGTGTTGAAATAAAGTCTAAATATATATATATATATATATATACTATCATTTTACTGAAAAGGGAATGAAACTACAAACTTAATTGGCTCTAAATGCAAGTAAATAAAGGAATTAACAAAAATGTCAATAAAAGGTGGGGTTTTGTTTAGGCATATTTTGATGAAATTCAAAATACATGTGGTTGTTTTATGTGGTTCTTCAAATTAGTCTTTTATTTGAGATCCACTTTTTGCAGTGTATTTTATATGGTGCAGAAAACCAATAACACAAAAGTACAAAATGCATCCAGGATTTGCACTGTACTCTTCATATACACTGTTTCCCCTAATACTTTTTTAAATAAAAAATATTTTACGAAATATAAAAATGTAAAAAGATATGTATAGTTCTATTTATTTGTTTTACCCCTGTGGACCAATTTTTTAGAGTCACACATCATTGCGTTCAGTCACAATGGTTAATTATGTAAAAAAAGAGGCCATTTTAAAAGTTGCACCTGAGCCCATTATGATAGCTGTCAGGTTTTCTTTAACAAACACATGAATAGACCTGGCCTGCTGTATTGATGTATTGTTTGCAAAAAGGCGGGTCCTGAAAAATTTGACCCTCCAAAGGGGCCCTGATAAAATGACCAAAATGTTCCCGGACTCAGATGCAACTTTTAACACAGTTTTAAACGGTCTCTTTTTTACATAGTGAACCATTGTGACTGAATGCAATGACGTGTGACACTATAATTTGTTGCATAGGTGTAAAACAAATAAGGCTACACATGTCTTTTACAAGTTTCCATTTCGTCAAATATTTTTTGATTTATTTTGATAAGTATTTAGGGGGGAACTTATAAGTTGTGCACAGTGTATGTATATCTGACATGTATTTGTTGATGTTTCAGATTAATGGGAGTAATGCTGAAGTAGGTGAATCTGTTAGGACCTACTTCTGTGAGAATGGCACCTATAATGACATGGCAACACTGTTCTTTAACTCACAAGAAACAGCAATCAAGCAACTCTTCCATCAACAAGGTACTCATTTTATAATTCTTTTACAAATCTGACTATAATTCGCTTTAATTGTCTTTGCACAGTGTGTTTTTTAAGTTTACGAAAATTACCACTTATACACTAACCTGTTCTTTGTGATTTGTTTTCAGGAACATTCAGTCTTCCATCTCTTGCGATATTCTTTGTGTTTTTCTTCTTCTTGTCTTGCTGGACCTATGGTGCTATGGTTCCTAGTGGCTTGTTTGTGCCTTGTCTTCTATGTGGAGCTGCTTACGGGAGGTTTATAGGAAATGTTCTAAATGAGTAAGTTCGAGTATGAATTCGATTTATACTCTGCCTTATAGACCACTTGACCTGTGACGTCATTGCCTGCCAGTGTGCGCACAAGTTATGGCAATTTCCATTGGTCTTTGCCCTGCAGTGTGCGTACGCATCGTAGTTTGCTCAGGGCCTGTGTATTTTAAATCGCCCACCACATTTCATATAGTTGAAGAAAGCAGTTCGTTCAAGTATATCGATAGACCAGTCCATTGCCTTTGTTGATAAACAATGATGTCAAGTGGTCTATAGGATGAACACTTGTTACCAAAACACAATCTTACTATAATTTGCCTAATGTTGTATGTATGTATGCGTGTATGTGTGTCAAAGGCTCCGTCAGTTTTGATCCCAGCCTCGCCAAATTCGCACGGGGGATGCAGAAAAATATGGGGAGTGTCGTAAGCTACCTTCGGTCGAAATCGGAGGTCGAAGGTCAAAGGTCAAAGGTCAAATTTTTAACTTGGTCCGATTGGGCTGTAACTCGGCGGGTGGAATCCTTGATGCGAGGGGAATGCGGAGGTCACATTTGGTCGAGATCGGTAAAGAATTGGGCTCAAAATCGCCGAAAATGTGATCTTTTTTTAAAATCCAAAATCCACAGTAACTATGGTATTGCACCCTGAATGCCCTCTCTGTTAATCTATAAATAGCTCTGATGATATGCTCTGATCAAGCTGATACATGTATAGGCCTTCCACAATATACCAACTCTTGCTACAAAGCCAATGTCTTCCACTGTGGGTTTTATATTAACCCATTAAATGAAGGAACAAAGAAAAAGTGTAGTCAGTACATCAAGTAAATATATAAATTAATTGATTTAATTAATTACCGCTAAATAAGTAATGTCATCTGAGGTCAAAGGTCATCCAACAGGTCATCCAGGGTCAAAGGTCATAAGGGGTCAATGGTGTGAAACAGATCCTATCAGCTGGATTGGGCTTAAAGTTGGTAAAATAAATCTAATACATGTCATCTGAGGTCAAAGGTCATCAAGCAGAGGTCAAAGGTCATGTCGGTTCCGGCTATGTTGCTGTTATGCATACGGGCATATTGAGCTTAATAATCATTTTCGCATACGGGTATAGCTCTAGTATTTATAATTTTGCTAAGGAGGATGGAGAAACCATGAAGCATCTGATATAATTAAATTTATTTGTTTATTTGTTTCACTGTGTAGTGACATTTTTGGTTGGTTGAGAACTAGCGACCGATTTTTTACATTAAATTGGTCCCTAAGGTAAGCTGACAATATTATTTATAAGGTTTCCTGCAGTAGAACGGACGCGCCGCATCTATTGTTTTTTATACCGCAGGCCGCCGACACAATTAGTTGTTATCAGCTATTCTGTTTTATCACTGAAACGTGTGAGACTGATCAATAAACACCATCGCATCAACTCAATACTGAAGCCTACCGCGGTAAGCTTCCAGCACCGATCTATTTACATAGGCCTATCTAAAGTCACTGATTTGAAACTCTTATCTTAAATCATGTTTATATTGTTAATTAACATATAACTGGTAGGGGAAATGGCCTGTGGGGTTGAAGCTTTTGGATTATAGCTTTTAAAAGCCGATTGGGAGCCATTCTGGGACCCGGGGGGCACTCAACTTTGGAAGTGACGGTATGTGCCTGTCAATAGGCCCCCTCTTTTGAAGTCGACTATACCCGATGGCCCCCTTTTTTTAAAGTCATACCCGATGCCCCCCCTTTTTTTTAGTTGCGGCTACCCAATGACCCCCTTTTTTTGGTTGCGGCTACCCAATGACCCCCTTTTTCTAGATTTTCTAGAAGAGCATCATCAAAATGCAACAAAATAATGCGAAACTTTCAAATTTTGCTCCATTTTTTCAAAATTATGCTGAAATTTTCAAAATTTTCTCCATTTTTCAAAATTTTCTACCGTTGACCCTTTTTTGAAATCTTATACTCAATGACCCCTTTTTCAAAATGTTATACCCAATGACCCCCTTTTTTATTTTGTTTGTACCCAATGACCCCCTTTTTTAAAATAACGCTTTGTTACCGATAGGCCCCTACTTGCGACACGGTAGGCACATACCCGTCACTTCTAAAGTTGAGTGCCCCCGAGTTCTGGAATACTGATTTCTTTATTAAAAAATGACCCTGAAAATAGGACTCATTTTAAAATCGCTGGTAAATTGGTAAAAATGGTTTAACCATTGACCCTGGGTATAACCTAGAAAGGTTTTCGATTTCAACACACCAATAAATGAGCCTACTAGTATTCATAATTATAACATTCCTCGTGGTAATGTTACATGGGTTATAGAACTGTTTTTATACCGCGAAAACTTCAGATAACTGTCCTGAAAACATCAGTCGCTCGTCGCATGCAATACACGGCATGACGGCAATCCCCTTTTCCGCATTAAAAAATCTGCACAATCGCCTCGTGTTTTCATACACCCCATTACACGTGCGAAAGGGCAATCTTTCCCAGTTTCGCGGTATTTGTAGAAAGGAGGTGCAAGCATTCCTCCATATTTTTTCTACGATATCAGAATCAGAAGTTAAGCTGAAAAGTATAGTCCATATTTATAATAAATCTTCCCAAGAGAGAAAAATCTGATTTTTATATAATTTTATATGAGCTTAAACTCTTTAAAATGTACTTATTAAAAATCTTAATTAGTATATTTGAAAAACGCTTACGCTTTAGCGTCGGGGTTTCCCCTTTACATGATAAATGAAAACATTGGGCGATATAAAACATGCTTCAAAGTCTTACTTTTTTTTAATCGAGTCGTATCAATTTCATGTATATGATCAACCAAGCTTCATTAATAAAAATAATGATAGTCCTGAAAACGTTTGTGACAATGTAGGCCTACAGTATTTCCTTGTTTCCGGTATTTTTTCGACAAATTCAAATGATCCATTTCGTAGGTTGTCATGATCTGATCGCCGATACACCTCCTGATTGAATCGCCGCCCCAATTAAATTGTTTGAGCATTCAATGGTATAATGAGCTAATCTGTTAATTCTGTTTACCACTGAAGTGTGTGAATTGTTCTCGATTGACCGGGGAACGGGACGGTGTTTACAACTCTATCCTAATTGCGAGATTAAATCAATTACATGGGATTTGGCAGTTCACACATTGCATTCGGCAGCCGTGTTTACAACTCTATCCTAATTGCCAGATTAAATCAATTACATGGGATTTGCCAGTTCACACATCGGATTTGGCAGCCACAAGTCAATAATATTATAATAATCGGCATTGCATTTGCCACTTCGATTTTTGTTTTGCCGGCCAGTTCAAATCAAAAACATTTTAGCCTACAATCTGCAGTATTTTGGCCAATTCCATTTTCTTTCAATGACATTATTATATTTGGCATAATCGACCGCCCTAATTTTGAAAACCTTAATTTATAAAAATCAAGAAACATTTGTTACATTTTTCATCTTTTTGCATTCTAATTGATCACAAATACGTTATTATACAACAAAATTTACTGTTTAAAAAAAAAATTAGAAAGACTGTAGGCCTACTTTCAATATTATTTCCCGTGACAAAATTGCTGCTCAGTGTGTTTGATAACTCGACCTTCGTCAGTTCTCACCTTTATAGCTGTAAGCCGGGGGCACTCGACTTTGGAAGTAGCGGAATCTGCGGACAGCAGTTGAAACTATAGGGTCTTTCGCTGAGAGCCTAGACACCAAAAAAGGTCCCCAAAAAGAATCTTTCCGTGAGACTGAGGAAATTCTGACCAAAAAGGGGTCATTTAGTGAGACTGGGAACAATTTTTGGTCAAGATATAAAAGTTGATACAAAACTTTCAAAAAATTTGAAGAAAAATAATGAAAAAATGGGGTCATCCAGTGAGAGATTATCAGAAATTTTCCCAAATTTTTTGAAAAAAGGGGGTCTTTTGGTGAAAGGAAAACAAAAAAGGGGTCATTGGGTGAGAAGGAGTTCAGTAAAACAAGAAAGGGGGTCATTGGGTTAGATAGTTGAAAAAATGCATAAAAAAAACCGCACATCCCGTCACCCATGTTTGGTGAGTGTCAGTGGCCTACCGTGGCGCGCTCCTACCCGGGGGATTTTGCCACCCTTGCAGCAAAAGCCGAAATAGTTGACCCAATTTTTTCCAGCCAGGACGACTCTCGAACATCTAAAAAGTGTTGGAGGGGGGGGGGGGGGTAGAGGCTAGGCTAATTTTTTTTCAACAAATTTTTGGTTTTGTAAAGTATTTGAGGTGTTACACGCCCGCAATATCGGCCCCGCCTACGCCTATAGCTGTTAGTGCACTAAAATGGTAACGTTATAATGTTCCAACAATTTTCCGTCATTTTTCATTAATAACTATTCTACCCGCCTCCTTCAAATTTTAAATTTGTTATTATATACTAAAAATGCTGAAATAATACTAATAATAATTATCAGGAATGGTTTCTGTCCTTTTTGTGCTGAACAAGGTAAAGTGAAAGAAACCCTACTGGTGATTTTGGCCGTTTAATACACCTCTTCATCTTCTGTCGCCCCTTCTATTTTGCCACCGCTTGCCTTAAGCCTGGGGGGCCTCGCCTCCCAAATTCGGGAGATGCATGCACGTGCCGATATCTGTAAATAATGATTAATTATCAGATCTTTATCCTTTATAAGGCCCATAAAAATTGAAATTATTATTGAGAAAGTAAGTAGATGCAAAATAAATTGGAATTGGAGAGGAAAAGCAAGCATTTTTGGCAGGCCGGTGGGATTGATTTTTGGCAGGCAGTTTGGAAATCCCCACTCGGGCTCATAATTATTATTGTTCAGCCCATAGATAAGGGGCTATCATTTTCTTCGGGGGGTTGTCCCAACTTGTCCAAAAGTTGGCGTCAATAAAATTGCGTCCCCCCTATTTCGACAAAATGACCCCCACCCACCAGCACCGATAGGCCGACACCTTACCCCAATAACCATGTTAACAGGTTAAAATTGTATTGAAACCAGTCTTTTGTGACTCCTCCATTAATTTTGGTAATCTTTCAAAAAATGATGACCCCCCATATATATTTGTGACAACACCTCCCCCACCTTCCGAACAAAATGACAACCCCATTATTGGCCAGGAACATTGGCGGAAACTATAATTATGAAACAACGTGGCTGCCTATGACCCGTAATTATTTATTTATAAGCCTGACACCCAACCCGGGACCCCAAACCCGGCACTCCAATAAGCTGGTCCATTGAATCGAGTACCCCGGGAACGCGTAACATGTAGACAACAGCCCATTCATAAAATTATAATAAGGTTAACTTGTTTCCAGCTAGCACTGTGATTGGTTGTACGTACATGATAATATATATCAACTGTTGCCATGGTAGGCTACTAAATTATTGGCCAAAGATGGCAAGGAAGTAAAGAGCCGTTCTCGGAGTCATGTTTTCAAATTTTCAACATGTTTTTTCCGATGATCATGTAAAGTTGTTTTATGAAGCACCTGGAAGTGAAACTTCTCCAAAATATTAATTGGACCAAGGGCCAGGTCTGGGCAGGCAGATATCTCGGACCAGGCTAGTGCAAAAGTCCGTCTTACTGCGGTGTACCGCGACTGGTGCCACTACTAGTAGTGACCATTGATTTTATCGGAAAACTCAAGAGGTGCTAATTGCTACCGACTTGTGGTTGAAGATGGCCCCCCCCCCCTGGTATAAGAGGAATGACGGTGATCCTATATAGGCCTATGAGGAAATAACATCCTGTGTGTTTCTTTTTTTGTGTAAAACTTTGAAGAAGTGTAGATTGTATCTGTATATGCCTTACCCGTAAAAAAGATCGATGTGCAGCGGTATTAGAATACAATCGGTAAATCAAAGTATCAAACCCAATTTTCGGACATATCTTATAAACCCCCAAATATGCCAAAACAGAGCTCAAACACGAATTTAATGCATCGCACACAGTACCATGCTAACACAATACTAGTGCCGACCGTAAAGCAAAAATCACTAGCTACCGATACCATCAACAATAGCTGGTTAATACTGTAACAGTAAACAGTTATATTCGTCCATTATCACACATTCACACACACTACCTAGAATCTGTTTATAGTTATATTGACCCATGATTTAAACCAGCGTAAACAATGAACATTGTTTATTCAATGTAGTGCAGAAGTCCGTCAGTACTGCGATGTGTACCGCGACTGGTGCCACTACTATTAGTGACCATTGATTTTATCGGAAAACTCAAGAGGTGCTAATTGCTACTTACAGAAGTGTGAAAAAATGGGATGAGGTACGCCCCATTTGCGGGATCCCGCTAAAAACTGCAGTGCGACTGGGTAGGCTTTATAAATAATATTGTCAGCTTACCTAATAAAGGTGATCTACATGCAAATGAGTATACATAAAGGAAATCAGAAACCACAGATTGGTTAATTTTGATCCTTTAAGATTTTACTATAGAGTGCCAAGAGCAACTTTCCCCACTGCTCCCACCTCTCTAGTGTGGAGGAGGAGGGAACAACTTTCCTTAGCACCAATATGCACCCTGCTCCCCACCAAGAGGTTAAAGAGATAGATTTGTTATTATGATATTTGTACTATAAAATGAACAACAAAGATAAGATTAGTCACTATTCACGACCAAATAAACTAGAGATCTACTAGAGATCGAAACATGGGCCTCTACATGGAACATGCTTTTCGGAGCAGCTAAATGCCAATCCATCACGGTTTCCAACCGCAGAGATTCTGCTGGCAATCATCCTAGCCTCCAATTCTTTGGTATAAAGCTCCCAGAGGCAGATAGTGTTGAACTCCTTGGTCTCACCCTCAGCAGGGATTTATCTTGGAATCCTAGATGGCAAAGACAGAGGCCCAGCGCACTGGTCTCCTCCGTCGTGATGCACCCTACTTGGTGACAGCTCAGAGAGCCATAATATATAAGAGATGGTCAGATCTAAGATGGAGTATGCTAGCACAGCATGGCATGGAGCAACTCCTACATCACTGTCAAAACTAGATGCAGTCTAGAGGCGTGCTGCTCGCATCATCGATCTCCCTGGAGAAGAACTTTCCTCTCTTCAAATTCAGCTTTTGGCTCACCGTAGAACAGTAGGTGCCACCACTATGTTCCATCAAATTTTCTACGGGAATGCCCCTGAATTACTATGCCAACTACTTTCGGACCAGCTCCAGACGGACCCTCGCCTTCGCCGCTCAGTTAGATCTTACGACCTTCCAGTTCAGATTCCAAGATCTAACCTTGTTAGTCAAGAGCGGTCTTTCATTCCATCTACAGCCCGCACATGGAATGCACTCCCGCCTCACATTCCTGGAATTGTGAAACAGATCATGGAACAGCTTCAAAAAGGAGGTTAATAGCTATCTAGGCGCCAACCCGTCAGCTTTATCGTAACGATAACAGCTGTTAATGCCTAGATATGTCTTGACATAAAAAAAATTAATTAAATTAATGTTCTTCATCACTTGTCTTCGACAATTACAGATATGTTGGTTACCGAAATATCTACTCAGGGTCATTTGCTTTGATGGGTTCAGCGGCCTTCTTGGGCGGAGTGGTCAGAATGACTATCAGTCTAACGGTCATCTTAATAGAATCTACCAATGAAATCAGCTATGGACTTCCCATTATGGTGGTATTAATGGTAAGTTGTCAGTGACTATAGGGACATTTACATCAGCAGCTTTCAGTTCCTCAGTGGTGTGATCAGAATGACTATCAGTGTAATGGCCATCTTAATAGAATCTACCAATGAAATCAGCTATGGACTTCCCATTATGGTGGTACTAATAGTAAGTTATCAGTGACTACTTTACGTTAATTGGGTCAGCAGCTTCCCATTCTTAATTAAATTACCATTAGTCTAACGGTCATCTTAATAAAATCTACCAATGAGATCAGCTATGGACTTAAAATATCCCTGTCAACTTCAGTAAAATGATGACAGTGATATTAGGCTAAGTTAGAGTACAGTCTTCTTGATAGTGGAGTACCATTAGATTTGGGAATAACTGAAAAGTTGGATTTTTAGTTTATCATCTTGTTTTGTCTTTGTTTACCTGTAGGTTGCTAAATGGTCAGGTGATCTGTTCAATAAAGGTCTTTATGACATCCATGTCCATCTCAAAGGTGTACCGCATCTGGAATGGGAAGCTTCTAAGAAAGTTGAAAAGTAAGTCACCAATAAATTGGTGGTGTGGTAGCTCTTCCAATTTTTTTTTAATGTAAAATTTAAAATAAACTATGTTGCAGTTATACATGTATAGTGGGTTGATATGTTTCGTTAGAGGTGCCATCTTTAATTTACTCAAAGCATAAAATGGGCTATTCCAGTTGAAATCCATACTACCCCTGTGAAAGATTTTGGAAATATCTTCCACAGCAGGAGTATGTTTTTCAAATGTAATTGGTCAGCGTTAATCATTTTGAAATCCCCCTGCATTATGGCTATCTATAATCTGCTACAACTGGAGTGAGTATTTCAAATGGAATTGACCCAATTGTGTATATTGTGTTCAAAACTCATACTCCCTCTGTGGAAGACTTTAGCTAAATCTTCCACAGGGGTAGTGTGTATTCTAAATGGAATAGCCCAGTATTTGTGTGCATGAAAATTTCATGAATTTTGTGAGTGGGGGTGATTCTGGACATTTTCATAGCGGCAAATATTTTCTTCTTCTTATAGACTTTTAAGGAAATGTACAAATTCACAAAATTTTACGTTGAAGAACCACAGATACTCTCCAAAATGTGAAATTTGAATTCTGCAGAGTATTGTAGGGCCTACACAATGATCAGTGCCATCCTCTTACCCTTAAACTTAATAAAATATTGTTATGCTTATGAAAATCATTTCACTGAAAATGTTGAATTTCTAGGCCTCGCTGTTAGTTCTCATTGATATTAACAGAATAAATCTTGTGTTCATTTGTTTAAAACACTCAAACAAATCTTGTATTAATTTGTCAAGTATTACATAATAATGAAATTTGAAAAATAAAATATTTCGCCATCGGACGGACTGCTAATTTGACAACATTATGTTACCGTAAATTTTTGTCCTCTGAAGTCACATGGTGTCTTTATTACCGGTACCTCTTAAATATGAAATTGTTGTGCTTATTTTCTTCACAAGTTACACTGCAAGATTTTTATTACAGCTGCCTGCACAGGTATCCCATCACCAATATACCTGACTGGTGCACACAAAGTATCTACATAGTACCAATGCTGCTACTGCACAGGACCCGCCAACAGTGGTACTGTCCTGGTACTACATGTACACCAGTACGTTACTCCCTTGGCACTGCACAGTAATGGTGTACCAGTGCAGGCGGCCCCAATATGAATCTTGTGGTGTTCAATTGCATGAGATAATACTGTATGGGTCAGTGTTTCAACACCTATTATAATGTGTTGTGCACTTTTTTCTTTGCAGGTTACGAGTACATGAAATCATGGAGACCAACCTGACCTACCTATATCCTCACACACGTGTGCGTTCTGTTATCAGCATACTAAGGACCACAATGCACCATGCATATCCTATCATCACAGATAATACGAGAAATGAGGACCGGGACAGTAGAATGGTGGACAGCGCCTTAGAGACTCAGAATACACAATTCAAGGTGAGGAATGCCATTATTATTATAGGCTAATTCCATTTGAAAACCACAGCCCACCCGTTTAAAGCCTTAATGTACGATCTTTTTTTCAGAATATACCTTTATTTTTTCAAAACCGATTTTTTGGGCATATTTGTAATACTTACACATGTTCCAACTTACATCTACATGTATGAGCAAATTGTCAAATTTGCCCTATTTGTAGGAAAACGGGATGATTTTCTGTTGGTCCGACATATTATCATAATATTTCAGATTATGATAATATGTCGGAAAAATCGCAAATCTTAATCTCCTATGAAGCCAGTTTGGTTACGCTCCCTTCACACATGTGGAGGGAGCGTAACCAAACTGGATGCGTATGAGCCTAACTCTGAGGCCACACTTGGCGTCCTAATCCAAAAAGTGCGAGATATTTCGATTGATAGAGGTGAAGTTTATGATGTTGTTTCTTTGCAAATTTCCAATGTTTTTTGCGTCCAAATGTATTGGGAACATTCATAATGATTGCATATTATCATTTTGGAAGAAAAAAAAGAAACATCTAAAAATTTAAAAAGATTGTACATTAAGGCTTTAAAGAGGCATGGTCTAGCTGATTTTTCATGTTCTGTTTTCTATCTTAGATTGAGGCCTACCATTAACACAATGTTTCCAAATTGTATTGCTCCAGTGGTTTTGATTTTAGAAAGAAAAACATGTATATTAATGCCCCATATGACAGTTCACACACTTCCTGTGTGGTAAACACATTTAGCTACGTTTTTGTTCACACCATCGAAATGAAACATATCTCAGGCATTAAATTTTACTAGTTAAATGAGAAAAATATAAGCTTTTGATACCAAAATCTCTGTTTTGGTGAAAAAAAATGGGGGGGGGGATGAGGCTGTCCATCAGGTCAATGACATTTAAGAATATTCGAGAATTCCTACCAAATTCAAATGTGTTATTATTAGCCACTCCAGATCCAACAATTTATCCAAAAAATAATAAGAAAGTTATGGAAGAGTTTGGAATTCAGAGTAAATTTGTCAAAATCAGGACAAAATCAGTGTGTAAAATAGAGCCTTTGACATGGCCAGGTATGTTAGTTTAATTTTGAAACAAGTTAAGGGTATCCTCCTCAGCCTGCACAGATTTTACAATTTATTATTTCGCTCAAACTTAATGAAATCAAGATTATTTCAAATAATTCACACACACCTGTATTGATCAGGTCTAATTGAAGTATAACTCACTTTTTTTTCTTCAGAAAGAGCATACTCTTACTCGTGCCAAAGAGCAGCTTCAAAGAAGAGAATCCCAAATGTCCATAGACTTGCAAAGAATGCGTAGTTCAAGTACAAGAATGCCAAATGATAGACGTGCAGCAGATGAATTTCAGACATCCCAGAGCTGGTCACAAGGTGCTTATTTCTCAAGTGAGATAAGGCATCGTAATTCAAGTATACTGAATGAAGAGAGTGATAGACCAAGAGCAGCTAGCATGGAAGAAGAACATAGGAATCATCCTGTGTAAGTTGCTCATCATGTGTACATATCCTTAACCCCATGAGAACTACCTGCCGATTGGCCAAAAAAAAAGTTTTCATTATCAATTGGACCAATCAGCAACATTTTTAGAATAATTTCACCATGCAAAGAAATTGGGGTGGATTATTTGCAAAGCTCCATTCTGATTAAAGTGAAGATATCGTGTAATTGACCAATCACTCAATCAGAGGCAATGTTAGATCGGCAGGTATAGTGCTCAGGGGTTAAAACTTTTGAAGGCATGCTTTTCCAGCTTTTTTCAGCTTTGTCAGCTAGTTGGCATGGCAATTGCTGTGGACATGAAAGTTTGTCTTAAACACACACTGGTTAACCTGTCATCATAAGCAGCTGGACTTGGGTCACCATATGTCCTCCGGCAATTCCAGCGCCTGGATCAAGTGTAAGTTAAGCTTGCCTCCAGAGCACCATGAAATGTGTACATCAGCAGGTGTCAAGAGCTGTTGAGTTATATGAGATCAAATTTGGTATCCAATTTTGGAAAAATGAAACCATGTGGAACAAATTTATTACCCTCGCTTTTCTCTAATCAAGGGTAAGTTTGCTCAATATTTTTAAGTATTTTTTTTATTATATGTGACCCACCCTGCAGTTGTTGGTAAAAAATGACTTGTATTGGTGGTTAACACAATGCACTGTGGGGATTGGAACTCATGATCACATTCTTTAACAATGGGTACCTGAATACAAAACCCACCCAAGTCCACACTTTGGCCAAATTGAGTTAAGCATGGGAAATCATTGCTTATACATAGGCCTATCATATGAAAAAGAACAACCCAAATTCATTCTCTATGTATGTCTTATTGAGCAAGTGAAATCTAACAAACCAGGTCCATGACTTGTAACACGGTCATTGCTGGAGAGAATCAAGTGTGTGGTTTATATAACATGACAGTATGCTTCAACATTCATACCTGTGTGCTTTATTTTGTATCATCTTACTATATATGGTACCCCCATTCCAAGCATTAAGGTTCTACTTATGAATTGCATATTTTTGTGCATGTGCCTTTCATACACACCCTTTCATTACGGCATACGCTTTGTAAAATCAGTCCATAGGATGCATTAAATGCATGCAAGAAAAGTACACACAAAATACTGTGCATTGTGTTTGAAGGAAGACCCTTGGTCTATAGCATGATGGCAGGTCCACGATAATTCAATTTTCTTTTAAATGCTGTTAATCATTTTCCTTGTTTTGTCTATTACAGTGACATAATGTCGGACCTAAGTAACGACTCCCAGACTGACTCCAGAGATATCGAAGACGACTACCGACCTTTGACCTTTCATGGAGTCATTTTGCGCAGTCACCTGGTAGCATTGCTGAAGAAAGGAGTGTGCTATGCTGAAAATTCACCGGTAAGAATTCTATTAAAAACATTAGTGATGCATGACAAAAAGTTCCAGACTCACATGGGAAGAGGCTTACACATCGTACACTGGAACATAGAAACACTCAAACCTTACACAATAGCGCATGAGATCGAGATGATCGAGATCGAGTGATAGTTTTATGACCTCAGTTTTTTTTTCATTTTTTTCCGGTTGTCAGGTAGCCATCTTTATTCTACATAAACAGCTATCGCCACTTACAAAAGCCGAGAACAACACAAAAACATTATAAAATCCTTCATTTAAAAGTAGAGAGCAAGATACATGTATAGCTGAACTTGACATAGATGGAAAAAATGCGAGAAGTGATTTGATGAAGGCAACAAAAGAAATTTTACAAAGATTGTTTCAAATTTTGATCAATCTGCTAAGATCGGCAGATATCGTCACAA
Organism: Amphiura filiformis; assembly: GCF_039555335.1. Taxonomy (NCBI): domain Eukaryota; kingdom Metazoa; phylum Echinodermata; class Ophiuroidea; order Amphilepidida; family Amphiuridae; genus Amphiura; species Amphiura filiformis. The sequence goes on along the minus strand of NC_092640.1, from coordinate 37,036,952 downwards.
AATCTGTCAAGAAACAGCAAATCTGTGCTGATTTCCACAAAATGGTGATACATGAGCAGAAATACTGCTAAATATATATGAGTACCATTTTCTCCCATGTGACATGGGGCCAAAAAATTGAAATCCTTCAAATCCTGCAAGAGAGGATCTGTTGGGCTATTCCAGTTGAAATCCATACATCCCATATGTAAGACTTGACCATAATATTCCACACAGGGAGTGTGAATTTCAAATGGAGTTACCTGTATGGGTGACTCCATTTGAAATCTACACCCTAGTCATATCTTCCTTTTAGAGGTTATATGGATTTCAACTGGAATATAGCCTAACACACTAGCTAGCATTTGATAACATATTGATAAAGAATAATGTATTGTGTTCTATTTATGTCCATGGATTTCAAAAATAGGACAGCAACAGTATTATCATTAACATTGACATACACTGAAATGGCAAACTGTACATATTCTGTAATATTTTAAATTTAAAAATTTCTTCCATACAGAGTTCCTCTCAGAGAACAATAAAATATGAAGAGCTGACAGAAGACTATCCCCGCTATCCGGACATTCATGATATAGACCTGTCACATATTAACAGGAATATGATCATGGTAAGTTTCAACGTAAAAATAAGGCTAAAATTGTAAATTGTTTGCTTGTGCCACATTCTTTGCGGAAGATGTTTGACTCTGGTGCATTTGTGATGCAAGTTCAAGCAGTCCCTGCTGTGTTTGCTCTCATGAAATACTGGGCAATTCCATTTAAAATCTACACTACCGCTGTGGAAGATTTAGCTAAAGTCCTCCACAGAGGGTACTAGTATACATTTCACAAATATAATAGATACTTCGGTAACTTCCATTTGAAATACTCACTTGTGGAAGATATATGTTAAGCCATACTACAGGGTGAGTATGGATTTCAAAATAATTAACTCTCATCAATCACAATTGAAAAACATACTCCCCCTGTGGAAGATATTTCCAAAATCTTCCAGTGTGAATAGCCCAATTGAGCTAACATGAAATTTCCCTGGGCAAGGTTCTAACTGCTTATTGTCCTGGTTACCCATAAGAACTCAGGAGTTGATCCTAGCTGTGATGGTTTACTGTTGTTTGAATAGGGTGTATGTGCTTCTTAACGGCAAGTCCCTGATTGATGCTAAACCATTTATATAATGTGTCTTGGGTATGCAACATGCCTTTAGTATGCAACATGCATTACACTCAGAACAGGTGATAATTTAGTAACTGGATGATCTTTGCCAGTTTTGTTGTTGATGTTTTTTGTTTTTTGCTCTATTGGAATGTTGTTGTTTTTTTGTTGTTTTTTTAAATTCTGCAACGTTTTCTTGCAACACCATTTAAGCCATTCATATATTGATCATTTATATTGTAGGATTTAACCCAGTACATGAATCCATGTCCATATACCGTGTCACCAGAGACGCCAGTCAGTAAAGTGTTCAATCTATTCCGCACCATGGGACTCAGGCATCTGGAGGTTGTCAACTCTTCTGGGGAGGTAAGTCTACATGTATTTCAGGCAAGAAAGAAATATATGGGAAATTTGACATTTATTGAATCAATTCGATTTACATGTACTTCTATTAAATTCAATTTAAGTCAGTTCTATACCACTTCAATTCAGTTTCATTTTTTAAAGTGGGTTCCAATCCATTTTAATTTAGTTCAATTCAGTTCAATTCAAAGTTTTGTTAAATTCAGATGCATCAATTCAATTCAGTTCAAGTCAGGGTAATCAATTCATTTCAAATCAGTTCAATTTAGACCAATTTAATTCGCTTCAACCAGGAAGGGCCACCAACAACAAGATCAAACATTTTTACACAATATATTTGTAATACTAATCCAATCAATCTATGTGTTATGTTTATGTGTGTAGTTCACAAACATTGTTACATATTTCTCTTTACACCTTTCCAGTAAAATTGCCTTACATAATGCAGAACAAAGTATAATTTTACACAGCTTTAGGCGTGGTGGCCTAGTGGTTATAGGCGTCCGCCTCATGATCGGGAGGTTGCGGGTTCGAATCCCAGCCGGGCCATACCAAAGGCTTTAAAAATGGTACCTACTGCCTTCTTGCCAGGCGTTCGGCTTTGAAAGAATGGAGTAGGGACAGTTAAACACATGGCTACCAGTGGACTAACCCCCCGCTGTAGCTTTTCTGCTTGCAGACATGTGGCCTAGGGTTATGAAACGGAGATAGGCGCCGCCCAATGGGCGAAATGCTTGTGAAGGATTTAACTTTTAACTTTAGGCTACATGCCATATTAAGGCCCATGATGACACAATGCAATGGTGTACTATTGTCAAATATAGGAGAGCACGGTACTGAGCTGTATCCAGCTTCAGGCTCTTACTAATTTCTGCTACTGCCCTCTATCAAACAAAGGACCGGAATTACAGTGGAAATTTCAGTTGAATGAACACAGCCTGACATAGCGTGACAAATGAAATTCCTAGTATAATAAAGAAGTGTGTATCTTGACCATCACTTTGAGGGTTTATGGCAAGAAAGTCCTATCTGCAATAGCTGCCCGGTGTCATATTATGTGTACAATATTAATGTAGAATCTGAGGAATGATCAAAATATCTATGGGGCAGCTATGGCTGATAGAACCTTCTGGTGCTAAACCCTCTAATAAGCATGATTTTCTCTTACTGCATCCCTGTAGACATTTTACAAGGGTTCATCTGAGACCTGGAATTTTAGGCAACATGGACAAAATATCAAATCCCAGGTCTGGATTTATGTGTTACTTCAATACAAAAGCAGCAGTAGTACTTTGTTAGCTACATAGGGATTTTGTTTGGTTTTTATTCAGGTTTTTTTTAAAGATTTTCAGTTTTTAGAGACAATTTGCACAAGTTAACCATTTGGACTGTTTTTTTCGCTGCACAAGTAGTATTAATCTTGTACTGTATAAGAGCAGTTGATTTGTTTCATTTAATTTTACTAAAATAGGAAAAATGTTCAAAATACACATTTCTTTAATTTACCACATTTTTTACTGCAAAAACTGGTGCCACAAAATGGGTATCATGGGTAACATCATGTATGGGCGTAGTAGTGCGATCATTCAGTGTGAGTTGGCTTGGATTGTACTCAGTACAAATGACCATTATGGCGATGTGTAGCACACATGGGTCACAATTTCTGCCATTTTGGTATATCATTGACCCCTTTTTCAAGGACAATTTTGGTCAATATTTTACAATTTTTTCACTGAAAAATTTCCCAATTTTACTAAACTGTAGCCATGCAAAAGTTTCTAAATTTGACAAAAACTTGGTATAGAGATGGGTCCAAAGTTCTTAGAAAATTGGAAAATGGATGGGTCCACTTCCAAATTCTCATCAGCACATCCCTACCAGAGCCGTAGCCAGGGGGGGGGGGGTGCAGGGGGGGGGTGCAGGGGGGTGGTGCCCCCACCCCAAATTTGCAAAAGTATACAAAAAGTCCCAAATTTTAAGAATTTGCGAGCATAGTGAGCCATAAAATCAGACCATTAAAGCTTTTTTGATCAAAAAAGATCCAGATTTGAGGGAGAAGGTCCACTTTTCACAAACTGCCCCACCCCCGTGGAAAAAAGTCTTTTTCAAAATCAGCACCGCCCCCACAAAAAATCCTGGCTACGGGCCTGATCCCTACCCAGGCCAAACTTTAGTGAACCCACTTCTGTGTTGGCTTCAACACATTTGGGAACCAAAACTTTCAATTCTCTTGTCTCAAGATTCATATTTTAGTGGTCAAAATACTGCTCTATGGGGCTGGTGCAATTATTGACCAATGAGATGTTGGGATTTCTTAATAAATATGATGAGGTATAGTCATTTTTATACATCCATCCGTCATTCTGTCCTTCCATCCGAGGTTGCGAGTGAAATTTCTTGGAACTGGTAAGGCGTATACAAATTCTAGTAGGTTTTTATCGCAAAATATGCTAATTTAGTAGCTCATTTGCATAAATTTGGTGTGCGTCCAATTTCTGGGAATGGGTGCAGCATAATTAGTGATGCATCTTGTTGGAGGGTTGGCAGTCAGTCAAATTACACTTTGTTTAAAAAAAATTTCCTCCATGTCCAAGTGAAATTCCCTATTGTTAGAATGATGCACGTCAGGGTGGAGGCATTTTGGCCGACTCATTGCATCTAGAACCTGGCACCTCGAGAACATGTGATCTGCATGAACTTCATTTGCATATTTGCTATAAAATGGCATTCATCATTATTTAACTACCTTACTACAAAGCCAGAGTGAATTTAAAATCTGGTTAGGGATAGAACATGCATGTAATTTCTGCTGCATGTTTTTTTTTTTCAATTTATTTTTTTTTTTAGTGTGTGTTTCATCCAGGTCTCCACAATTCGGTAAAAACTTGGGGAAATCACTGTTCATTGTCCCAGTTGATACCTAAACCAAGGATAAGTTCAAACTGTTGTTGTTATGATCCAAGTTTATTCTAGATTTCAAACTGATAAATCCGCTGGATGTATGTCAATCCCCTGGATTTATGATCACCTTGTACCTTGGGCTATTCCAGTTGAAATCCATACACCCCCTATTTAAGACATGACCTTAAACATCCGAATGAGGGGTGGGTTTAAATGGAGTCTCAAGTAACCCCATTTGAAATTCACACTCACTATGTGGAAGATTAAGGTCATGTCTTCTATAGGGGGTGTACGAATTTCAACTGGAATAGCTCATTCTATGTTCTCCGAAATAAGAACATCTGTAAATGGATAACATATAACAGATTCCTTTTATCCAGTAAGCCTTGTGTTGTCTGGCAATTGATGAGGATACAGATAGAGATACCTTGTTATACTTGAGTAAGTCACTAGGGGATATACCATGTAGGGTTGCTAGACACATGATTTGGTAGCCCAATTGGGTGAATTTTGTCTATTTTCTATCCCATAATACAAATGGTTAAGAAACAAATTGGGCGACTTTTCAACAGTGGCTTCTCACAGGTAGTTTCCTGTCTCATAGAAACCAATGGCTAAGAGAAAAATTGGGCAAATTTTTTGATTATTTGGCTCACAATTCAGACTGAACTTAGTTGGCAACCAGCTCAGTAAGCCGAAGGTTTTAGATCTTCTGTGTGTTCTCTTAAAAGGCAGATGACCCAATTTTTAACATGGCACATCTCAGTAGTCAAAGTGACCTTGCCCACTCGATACTCTAATACCTGTGGAGTGTGCAGTACGATATTGACAATCATTGATTTGAGAACAGTGCTTGAAATAAGCCAACATCTTCAAGGGCCATTAAGGCCCTTGTTTGGGTTAGAAATCTACTGCCCCTCATCAATTTTACACAAGTCTGAACTAAAATTGCAAAAAATTGTAATGTCACATTGGTCCAGATTTTGTGACACAAATCAACAACAGGTAATGCCATGAATTGCTGTTGAATTCAGAATTAGGATGTGTCTTATTTCTATAACACTGACCAAAATGCAGGGCTGGATTTACCTTTTTGGAGGCCCTGAGCCAGGCCAAAATTTGGAGGCTCCAAACTCACCTTGAGGAAGGCATGTGCACTCAAGTGACCAAGTTTTGGTCAGTGGTGGCTGGATGAGCGTTACAATTTTGAGTGAGACAAGCATAGATGTTTGACTATGACTATCTTTGCCCAAAATGAAGGTCAATTTTGCTATATAATGGGCCAGTGTGTGTGAAGCTCACAACATTTTGCAATTTTACCCCATTTTGGCAAAAAAAACCATTTTATTTTTCGGGCTTAAAAGGAAGATGCACAGGGCAATTTGTGAGGCCCCCTAAATTTGGGGGCCCTGGGCCTGGGCCCATCTGGCCCAATAATTCCGGTCCTGCCAAAGTGTATCAAGTTTGCTGGGTGCTTGCCACAGGCTTCAATATAAAAGGTCCAAGTTTTGAGATATTTTCTCAATATCAACAAGAGCTATCTGAAGAACCACTGAGCTTGTGCTTGTACTCATTGTAATGCTTTCTTCAGAATTTTTTAGAATTAAAAAAAAATGTCGTCTACAGTTGACACCAGCATGGACGGAGTTAAGTCAAATTTGAGAAGTCATAGAGGATTATCTCCTCCTTGACCACATCATCACTTCCTTGGATCTAGTGCATAATCTTCAATATTATTAAAATACTGAAATTATATACAATACACATTGGCTTTATTAGGTGTGATTTCAGTTTTATTACACATATCGTATAAAATATTTTATACAATTTTATAAAATTCTTTCATAGCTAGATCAGAATCTGTGTATACATTCTGTACAAAATTAATTTGTGACATTCAGAAAAGCAATAATTTTGTGATTTGTCTTCAGTAAATGAGTTTTGAAAAATTGTCTTTTTAGTTAATCCAGGAATAATAATAATTGGTTTACTTTTGGGAGCAGAGTTCATGTATAATTGGTGTTCATCACCCTCACTCTCACATTTTTACTCAGGGTCTTTCAGTTTCCTTCTCCATGATTGTAAAGTTGCCAATTTACCAGCTTTCAGTATTAATTATGATTCATTATACATCACGGTTGTTTGATGTATATAGAATTGGCTTCATTATTAACTAAATGCAAACTATAGATGGCGCTATTTATCCTAAATCATATTTCTTCATTTGCAAGGGGTAGGTGATTAATACTGCATTTAAAACAAATGGAATAGGTGAAACAAGCAGCAAAGAAATTTTATAAACATATTTCTTCAAAAAATATAAATAAATTGGTTGTATTTAAAGCTTGAAAGAGTAACTTTTAGTAACTAAATAGCGCCACCAATTTTGTCATAAATAGCTACATTTTATATCCAAAAGGCTTAAAAATATGAATAATTTTGTAAAAGAGGGGAAATTTAAAGATGAAAATGACTCAAAAGCATCTGTATACATTAGCATGATATCGCTTTTTTGCTGTTTAAGCCTAAAATTGGGTTATACATGATATTTTGTTTGAAAAACTGATAAATGATCACATCAAACAGCCGTGACATTACATAGTAATTGTCCGAATAATTGATAGTACAAAGTACCAGTGTAGATAATGCCGCAAATAGTTGAAAGCGCCAACAAAACTCAAATAAACAAATAAACATTTGTTTACTTTTTATAACAGCCATTTCATTTAATGCCAAGGATTTAGTGGAAGCAAGTCTATTTTGAATTTATTTCAATTGAAAAGAGAGTGAAGCTGACTAAAACTGCTGAGAACAAAATAAAATATCTTATATTGATAGATGCTTTCTCAGGTTTTCACATCTTTTGCATGCATGCATGTAATAGTACTTTGATTCATATTTATGTGAATTTAAAGAAATCTACTGCATATTATGAGTTGCCTATATGCACCTATTAAATTTGATTTTCCCTCTTTCTCATGGATAATATCCACTATTTACAAACTTACTTTTCTTACACATGTAAACATGTATGATCTCATGTACAAAAAATATATACACGACCATTGTAGAGCTTATTTGCTGTTGCTATATTTAAATCTCGGACCCGGCATGGACAATTTAAATGTAAAAAGTGCATCGACAAGCATTTCACATTCATATGACATTGTAAACTACGCACAACTCGAAAAAGAATAAACCAATCACACCATGCAATGTTGTTACTGGGCAGCTACATGTACATGTAGTCGCTTATGTCAGAGCTTATGTCCGCATATGCATTTGACACAACGCTCGGCACATACACTTTTGTCTGAGATTTTTAAATAGCAATATTAGTTCACTGAATTATGCCTGTTAAGTATGATTAGCAATTGTTTTCCTTGCTTATAAAATAAGATAAATGCCTTGATTAAAAGGAATTTATACATTTTTTACAGTGAACATAGGCATTATGTGGCCAATTTTCAACAAAATTGTTCGCCACTTGCCAGGGAGTTCCCCCTCTGGTTTCCCTCCATAAGAAGTCACTTATATCCATGGAGTAAAAAAATCCTTAGTCAAATTGGATTTCTTTCCCTATAGATACATCAATTAGATACCACTTCTGTGTCTGGATCATACCATAGTTCATTAGGATCTCTCCCAAGCTCTATTTCATCTTCAAATTCCAGTGAATCGTCTGATAAACCACCGTTTAATTCAGCATCTACTTCTTGTATGATTCTATCATCATCATCCCAACCTGTGAAATCATCTTGGCGTGCTGTATGCCATTTGTTCTCCTCGTCTTCATCATCGTATTGCTGCGATATGTCGGCAAAATCCCACTAGAAATCAAACAGAAATGCATTTGTATAGTGTTATAATGTCATACATAGTGGGGAATCTGTACATTTTTTATTTAAAATTTGTTTTAAACAGTTAATGTTTTTTGAACTGCAGGCATTGAACTGCTGGCCTATAGATAATAACAAAACTGCTCTTCTCCATCTGACTCATTAGCTCAGTTGGCAGAGCATCGGTCCGTTGATCCAAAGGTCCCAGGTCCAAATCCTGGATGGTCAGTGAAATTTTTTCACTGGCTGTCATTTATGTATGTGGAGACTTATGTTAAAAACCTTTTTCATATTTAATGTTTTTTTCTTTAATTTCATTGGTTTTTGCCCATGTTCTGTGAGGCAATTGAGTACAGCTGGGTGCATATTGAACTGCGCTGTTGAATATGTTGTTTGCGTTGTGCATGGTATACAAGCTGAAATCATACTCATCGCGGCTGTGTGTCATTTAGTGTTCATGCATGAAGGACTCATTGGATTTGGCAATTCTGTGCACGGGAGGGACTTAATTGTATTGAACTTGATACAAATTGCCATAAAAAGTGGTTTTAAAAAAAATCCACACAAGATTTTATGCTTGATCTGTTCTAGAATGACAATAAAAAGTACTCTTTTGAGACCCAGTCATGTATCTATAGAGGTTGTGCATATGATGTATCATACCGTAAATATGGCGGACTTCTCAAATGCATTCAACAAAAGCATGATTACAATCTACCGCGAGTTCGTCTCACATACATGTACATAACAAATGTACTACGAACAAATAGGTTGATGACAACATTTGATTGAATGGACTGCACTGTGCCATGATTACGGTGAAGGACACCGTTTCAAATCCTTTGTTCAGAGCTAATGCCAATAATTTCATGCACAACCTCTATTGCTTGACACAACACAACATACCATTATTTTTCTGTGTAACAACTATACACTCCATTTTGTTGTTCCACTTAAAATAATGGTATCTAATATTCTATCAGGCGATAGATACACGGCTGGCATTTTGCTATGCTCTAAATCTACAACATTTATTGTGAACTATGAGCACAGACATTGTCCACTAGCCATTTCCACAAAATTGTTTGACCATCATCAACATCTATCTATCTGCACAATACATTTTAAATTAGTGTAGATGTATGACTAGGGATGCATTTGTTATGATTTTCAAGCTAAATTACGAACAAATGCTTGCTATATATAGAATGCAGCAACTTAAACACGTTTTGAAATCAGAACATTGCAAGAATCCAAAACTATAGTAAAAAATGCAAAGAAATATGAAAGTCATGTATTAAAAAACACAATTCAAGCCTTGCATTTAACAAGCAATTTAAGTTTTGTAAGTTTTGCTGTCTTTTAGTTTTACATGTTTTTAATTTGGCACCTTTGTGTTTCATCCTTTGCTAATTAGTTCTAGTCCATCAAGTTTGAAAAGGTGTCTGTATGTGTCAGTACATATTTTGTGGTGATATCCATATATTATAAAAGTCTCGTGCAATTAATTTTTCACAGTCTGCCAATTTTGAGCTGTTTCCCGGAATGGTTTCAAATTTACAATTCTGTGTTTCCTGACAATGACCTACAAAAAGAATATATTCATGCATTGTTATTTAGCAGTAGTGGCTTGGATATCAAAAATAAATGTAGCATCAAAATTACCACTTTACAGTACTGATAAATATCACATTACAATAAACTGTCCAGTGGGACCTCTTTAAGGGTAGAGCGAGGTATTGTTGGTCGAAGCAACCTAAAAATCGATTTTCATTATCTAGATCAATATATTATTGAAAATAACACCTTGATTTTTTGCAAAAGTTCATTCTACAAATCGTATACTTTGCAAACTTGCTTAATTTATTATTGTTAATGAGTTATGTACGTTTTACAAAAGTGTTGTTTCAGCCCTCTTTACAACGTAACTCAAGAACCGCAGCACCTATAAAAGTATATCTGATATTTTAATTCTTCTACACACTCGCTATGAATTGAGCAATGCAGTTTTTGCCAAAGCTCACTACCATTCGTAAGATGCTGTGAACTACCAAATCACAACAGCTTAAAATAATTAATAACCTTAATACAAAATTTGTTCTCAAGCATAATATTTTTGATGTGATAACACACATTCCTGTTTAATAACAAAACATCAGATCTTAGGCCCAGATAATTTTATATTAACAAGGTTGCACTGTATAACCTTTGCAATGCTTTGTAGTGAATATGGCAAAATATATTGATATCATCACTTTCTATAGTTACTTGAATACAATTGGATGGTCTCAAGTTATCTGCAGTTTGTCAGTATGCTTGAATAACACAGTGACATTGCATTGTGTAATGATATAGAATGGCATGCATGCAGTTGGGTGCTATATAGTTGCATATTGCGAATGCGTGACAGACAGCAGACACATGCTTTTGTGAATATATGCAAACAGAGAAAATGTATTGATACACACAGTAACAAAATCCTAAGCGGATCAAACTATTAAAGTAAGGTCCTTGTGAGTGATATCTATGGCTTCCATGCCAAATTCTTTTTTTTTAATTCGCCATGTAAATATTATTTATGTTGCCAAATAAAATTCACACAACTAATAATAAAAGTAAATATTAATAGTAACATCTTTTGGTTTTTTTAATTGTTTGTTTCATCAGATACTTGGGATTGTAACTCGACATAATCTGACAGAAGAATTCCTGGATGAGAAATTAAAGGTACATGAAAGGAATCAGGAAGAGATGTCTGAGTCAGATGTAATAATCTCATAACAAACGCTACTGTAATGGTTGTAGCACAATATAATCCGACAGAAGAATATATGTGACCGTCCACGTCAAAACGCCAGTAAAGTCGGCCCCTGGTCAATTTTGTTTTCTTCCGTGTTTAGAAAATATATATCATAAGCTTTACAATGACATATCATTTGACTTCAAACAATATCCAGAAGCTGAGTTATGGCTTGTTAAACGTTGCTCCTTCAGTAAAAGGGTACATTATTTTAGTCCTACATTATTTCTCTTTTTCCACATCGCTGGTATTACATATCAAATTGTCATAATTGGCGGTCACTTCAAATCATCCCCAAGTCTACGAGGTTCAGGAATGTCCTCTCATTGTTGATTGTTAGACCTAGTTAACCCACCACTTGAACAGGATTTGGCCAAAGCAAACAAAGACTAGGGCTATTTACTAACTCTATACATAAGTATAAGCTTATTATCCTCTTCAACAATAGGATTAAAAATTGGCGTTTGACTGACACTAAAATGAGAAACATGTAGGACAAACATTACAAAAATATGAATACAACCTTTATGCACATTTTGCACTGTAACTCGAAATACAATTTGCCGACTTTACGAGCGGTTTAAGATGGATAGTCACATATGGATGATAAATTGAAGGTACATGTAAGAAATCAGCATGAAATATCTGAGTCAAATGTAGTAATCCGATAATAAACGGTTCTGTAATGGTTGGGTGTGAAAGGTCATACATTGAGGTCATCTTGTAAAATAGGCTGAAAATACTTTTGTAAGGATTTTTCTGTTCACATCTATGCAGCTGGAAGGCTGATAGAGAATCTGACGTGTAAGGCTATGTTTTTTACGCAAAACAATACTTTTATGTGATTTAAAATTTTACACTTTTTGACCATATCCATAGTAATTTAATAACTACATGACTTTGAAAATATTCTTGTTGATAATAAGTATATTGTAAATGGTGTAAAAGGCAATCTTTTTGTAAAGCATGAAATAAAATGGTTGTATCATTATTTTAATATGTCAATACCTTAAATTTAAAACATTCCATAACTGAGATTTAATACAATAATAGTACCTTGTACATGTATATGCTGTTTCTAATGAACTTTTATTATGAAAAACAGCATTATTTTTTAATGCTTGTGTGTGGTAGTGGTTATTTGTCAACACTGGCAAAATATTTGTACAATAATGGACACACAGGAACCATGGAAGTCCTATAAACCATATCATGTTTTTGGATGTAAGACGCCACTTTAGTTGCCAGTGTAGGGTGATAAGCACTTGGATAGTAAAGACTTAACCACATCCATATGGTAAGGGGGAAAATGAAAAAAGCCCTCAAATGAGTGTTTGAGTAAGAACTAATGTGAATTTCATGTCTATGTTTGTCGCTGTTTACAAATAGGGATGTGTGTGTAAAAGGTGATGTAACTAAGCAATGATTTTAATTGTGTCTAAAGACGTAATTGGCAAATAATGTAGTTTCTCAAAAAAATGTTATTGTACTTTAATGTATGGAATAGTTTGTCTACCATTTCTTTGAAGTAAAACATGTTTACTGTAAATATGTAAAATAACTCTTCTGTGTGAATCTACAATTGTGTGCTTCATAATGCTGTAAAATTAATAGTATATTTTTGTAAAGCATAATTATTCTAAGGTTCAATTAGTAGGTATACAAAAGTATATTGATATCGATATGTTTTTTCGAGTCCCAACATGTTTAGAAATCTAGCTACTAATTGAACATAGAACTATCACTGGAAAATGAATGTTTTCAAGATTTTTCCAAGGTTACATTTTATATAAATTTGTATATAAATCATGTGTACGATAACAAGTAAATTGATTAAAATTTTCATTTTATTGTTTAGATGAGAGTGCATGGTGTCATGTTTTGTATCATCATGTGAGTGCAATAAAAGCAAATGTTTAATATTGGTAATTTGGTAGCACTATTGGGTGTCAAGTCTGTGGCTAATGGTACTTCCTGGAGGAGCCGTTTTAGTTACCAGATCAAGACATTTTAAACACACAATGCCTCATGTGATTAACATTTTGGCCACATGCAATTGGTTCAGGAATTGTGTGTGGGGGTGCATTCTGTATCCTTTCATCCTGGCATTACAACCCCTTACCCAAGTTCGCCCAAGGTATGCACATGTACATGCACCCTATCCTTCACTGATGGAGATATGTTTGTATGTTTGTGGTTTCAAATGGATACAGCCAACATTATTAAGATTATCCAAACCCAAGAGAACAACCAGCTCTAGTCATTTATATGGATCCAAATTATATTTTCAGTTGCAATTTTGATAGAAATGTGATTTCTTAATGTATGCAATTTCCCATTAGATCACCACATGTTGTTATACAGCCAAGGTCAAAGGTCTTGTATTCCATATTTGGCAGTCTCCTGGACTTATATGGTATTCCTGTTACTTACCTCTAAATCATCACCAAACTTGCTCATCTGTTGCTTTTGTCCAACTCTTTCAAACACATAATTATTTGACTCCAATCCTTGGTTTGTCATATCATCATTTAACCGGTCATCATTGTCATCTTCATCGTCATCATCATCAATACCTGGACCCATGGCAGTAGTAGAAGGCACTAAGTAGTCTTTGATGCTTTTCTGTTGAGGTCTTGATGGAGGCTTTGGTGTATGGAATAAAAGAAAAACAGAAAACTTGCAATTTAAAATGCATAAGAAATGTGTTTTGAATTTGGTGTAAAACATTAATCAACCACTGTCAAATCGCATAAGGTAATTATACAGACAAATAAGCAACCGGGTATTATAAAAGGAATATTTCGTGATCCTAGCATCCTTTTTGTGACACTCACAAAAGAAGATATCCACGGAAAAGGCTTATTCCAAAAATTTCAGTTGGTTCCGATTATGTGTATTACACTGCTCAATAGACAATGTGTTGTAATTTCATGCTGGTGTACCAGAATGTTATTCATACTTCACGATGTTTTTGCTAAATGAATTAATCTGTAAGAATATTTTTTGTACACAAACATTATGTAGCCAACGGTTTCCAGTGGTATAAAAATCAACCTTTTTTGAGAAATGTGGGGAGGATGATGCTGTGGATCACGAAATGCCCTTTTAAATTCCTGTCATGGGCTTTTAACGGGCATAATCCTTGAAAATAAAAGTGTATCAGTGACCACTATATTCTGTAATTAGACCTACTTGTTGTTCCATGATGATATTTTCTGGCTCATCAATTTCTAAGATAAGAGAGAGTCTTTTAGCATCCAGCGTTTCAGACACTTCATTCCAATTATCTGTGTGGTCATGAAGTGCGTCTTCGTCCAGTCTCGTTCTCTCCACCTGTTGGAAACAAATACGAGAGATCAATGATGTAGGCTACACTCTTAATTTTACAACGGATAATGTAGTTGTGAACAAATGGTTGAACCGTTTGTTACACTGTCTTGATGCCACGTACTTTGAATAAACATGTCTACATACAGTGCCTATATATCATAATATAAATCCAATAAAAAATCCGTAGGTGTCAATTGTCAACTCATAATTGTCCGGAAAATACAAACGCATACTTTTCGGCACGAACACATAGTTGTCTCGAAAATACATGGTGTAATTTGTATAAAGAGCAAAGAAGATGTCTGCTAACAATTACAAGCCCTTTTAATACCAAAAACCTAATTTTGACACATGGGCATTCAATGGTAATTGTATCATAATTAGCACTGCATGTACACAGGTTTATTCAAAGCACGTAGCATCAAGAGGGTGCAAAAAATGGTTCAACCATTTGTTCACAACTACATTATTGCAAAATTTAGAGTGTATACATCATTACAGCCGTTTTAAATGCGCCTATAGCTTCAGAACTATTAACTTCACAATATGTTAACATAGAAAGAATTAAAGCTGGTTTATTCACGCGAATTTGGATACCCCTTTCACTATTGTCCGATTGAAACGAAATGATTTCAAATTATCAAGCTTAATAAAAAAAAAAGGAGCAAAAGACCAACAACTTCTACGCGTGTATGATTTGAGGCGCACAATGATAATAGTATTGATTCCCGTGTTCTGATGAACACGTGATAACTATATTTTAAAGACTATAGAAGGTGGCGCAGTCAAAATTTGCATAATGAAAAAAGCTGTGGTCGCTACTCTTATGGTATCCGTCAGTCTGTGGAATTAACTGAGAGTAAGATAATACCTGCGATCCGTCTTCAGGGTGTCTTAAAATGTCATCTTCTACAGTAGCTATCTGACGAAGCCGTGCTTCTGCTTTTCTCTCACGGATTATCTGGTTTTCTTTAAAAGAAACTAGGTAAACTATCTGTGACATACGTTAAAGAAATTAGGGACTCATTCGAGCTATGATCGTAAAAATGCTAACAATCCAACAAAGCAGGAAGAAAATATAGAAATTACGTGCGCAGTTCTTTAAGGGCTGGGGTATGAACGTTTGGACAGTATTTATTTTGGGACATAAGAGCACATCAGACATATCGAATTGCATTCTGAATACGAAGAATGTCATTCTGATATAAAATAATTTTGATTTTTGAAATTCGCAATTTAATACACATTTTATGGCAAATCATTAAAAATTGATATTCTTGATATTTAACAGTACTTGAAGTAAACTTTATAACTCTGATGATTTATACTTAAAGTGTATGTAGGTGGGATGAAAAGCCGACATCAATTGAAAATTTTGACCTTTCGTATTGAAGATATGGATTTTTTTCCCAAAACACCAAAAAAATTAGGTCTTTTTGGGAAAAAATCCATATCTTCAATATGAAAGGTCAAAATTTTCAATTGACCGTCGGCTTTTCCTCCTGCTACATACACTTAAAAATATATCATTAGATTTATATAATTTACTTCGAGGACTGTTATATATCAAAATTTGAAAAATATCAAATTTTTATAATTTGTCATAAAATTTGTATTACATTGTGATTTTAAAAAATGAAAATTATTTGATATCAGAAAGACATGCTTCGTATTCAGAATGCAATTCGATAGGTCTGAGGTGCTCTCATGTCCCACAAAAAATACTGTCGAAACGTGGTGTTTTGGGAAAACAAATCCATATCTTCAATACGAAAGGTCAAAATTTTCAATTGATCGTCGGCTTTTGATCCCACCTACATACACTTTAAGTATAAATCATCAGATTTATAAAGTTTACTTCAAGTACTGTTAAATATCAAAAATATCAATTTTAATGATTTGCCATAAAATGTGTATTACATTGCGAATTTCAAAAATCAAAATTATTTGATATCAGAAGGACATTCTTCGTATTCAGAATGCAATTCGATATGTCTGATGTGCTCTAATGTCCCACAATAAATACTGTCCAAACGTTCATACCCCAGCCCTTAAGTAAAAGTTATATAACTCATACAAAGATTCTTATCATTTGATTAGTCAATTACTAATGAATATTTTTGCTATTTATAGCAAAGACTATTGCACTCCGCGCCAGTGCAATAGTCCATTTTCCATTGCACTGGCGCGCAGCTACCGCGACAACGCTGACAGATGCGAGCGTATAATCGCGAACGGTATTTTGTTTTGATTTGATATGATTTGTTCGGATTTTGACAACCCTGGATAACCCAAGAGAGCCTCTATTGAAGCTTATTTCCATTGGGGTCCATTTGAACACCGGGACGGGTTGGGAACAGTCAGGGGTTAACACCCTACTCTTTTCGAAACTGGCTGCGAAATACATGTACAGGTATGGCTCTCTGCACACGGGACCGACGGCTTAACGTCCCCTCCGAAGGACAGAGTACTTTCGTGATTCATTTACCCAATTCTAAATGAACCATGGGGAGAGCGGAAGACTAGTCTGAATTTAATCTACAGATGTTGCCAATTAATTTCAGACTTTTTTTTCCAAGTCAATATCCCAGAAAATCACCACCGCCGGGAATTGAACCCGGGACCTCATGCACTAAAGGCAGGTACACTAACCATTGCGCCACGCTCTCCGCATGCGCCACGCTCTCCACCTCGACTCGCCAATTATAGGTGTGGGTGTCGCTTCTAAAATAAATACAGTTTGTAATATTTTTGTTATTTATTTTGTTTTCCTTGTGATTTATAAAAGAAAGTGGAAGATTAAGAATTTTATATAAAATAAATATTGAATGTTTATGAGTACAATGGTAAGAATATTTTCATGAGGTGAAATATGGACTGTTCCATTCAACGAAGCTTTGTTACTGTAACTCAAACATATATAACTCAAACATATTACTATAAAAGGATACCATTGTGTCTAAAAGAATACAACCAACACTGAAAAGGAAAGAACAAACGTGACATTATTGACAAACAGTCATTCCAATTATGTCATCAAAACTGCAAATTAAGCAAATGATTTCGATTGATTTGTATGTTAAATTATCGTTATCTGTATATTGAATATAATTTAATATGACAATAATAGAATAAGCCACTTTAAATATTGCACTTGAACACCTTGCGCAAGAATCAACATCAAAATTGTTAAGGTGAACAAGCATGATGAGGTTTGACGCTGTTTAGTTTTGATCGAGCTATCTGCATTGTAATGAGCAAGATCTGTAAAATATCTATGAAATAATTGTGAAATAAAACCAATGATTCTTACTCTTACCTTCCTATTAACCAAGGTAGCTCATTTATTAAAAACACTAGTTGCTGATCATACATAATTATTGAAAGAACGTAGAAAATATTGGCCAAGATACAAAAGAAATGGACTTTAAACCGTCTGTGGAGATATTCTTTCCGGTTGTACTGTAAACAAAACACATACTTTGTAATGTAAATTTTTCTGTACGAAGGAAAAACTATACAGTGTGATCTCAAAAAATATTACAAATTATTATTTTATTGATTGTCGGAAAATCAAAAGATGCAAAATAATTTAAATGCTTTAGGTATAGGCCAATATGAGAATTCATTTGTGAACAAAAGAATCATATTGACTTGATCATGTAACAGTTATCAATGGTTGCAAAATTAAGTCTACTTACAGCGTCTAGAACACGAGGCAACAACGCTGCCCAATAACCCACAGCAGCAATGAAACCCAATGCGTATCCAAAATTGTCAGATGTAGACTGAAACAGAAGAATATGTGTGTTATCGAACTGCTAAAATACGTATCGTTGATTCGAGTTTTCAACAACGGCGTTAACAACGGTTAACAACGGTTAACCACCGCAGGCATCATTACATACCGCAGAATTCCACCTACAAACATATGCCTCGATCTAAAGGATGTTTTTGTTCGTTTTTGTTTTGTTTCTTGACGAAAGAGATGAAAGGTAGACACCATCTCCAAAATATTTGGAGTTTGAGCAACAATATTACTGATACAGGCGGCTGTAAAAACACGTATTATGGTAAGACCAATCTGTCGTATTGTTTTTCTTTCGTCAAACAACACTCGTTTAGAAGCATATATGCTTGTAGACGGAATTCTACGGTATGACTAGAGCTTCGTGCTTGGTCTAACATGAATGTACATTCTGTTCGATTGGTATAATTTGGTTCTTGGCCTTCAATAAATGACTTGATTTCACGTGTTCATAGAGTAAATTAAAAAATAAGTTACGGTCGAAATAGTATGTTCCACATGGGTCGATTCTGGGTCCCAATCTGTTATCTCTTGCATTCCTACACAATCAAGCCAAAAATATATATAAATACAATAATATTGTTAATGAATTATTATAAGATATTATGGAATGCTTTACTTGCCAAAATAAGTCAGATACATATTTAACTCACATCGCCAACAGTAAGTAAGCTCCTCCCTGATCCTTTGTGTAATTCATAATTGTGTGTGTTCTCTACTTTCAACAACCCTGGCAGATATATTAGCGATGATAACCATGGTAATGCTAAAAATGCAAAAACGGCATTGTCATCACTCTCTGCACGTTCTCTACTGGGCGATCTCCATTCATCTATAGGTGCAAAGAGTGTACAAACAATGTATTGAAAATGTATTGAAGAAATTCTTAATCTTCATGTAGAAAATGTCAGTTCTGTATAATAATCCCGAGTGTATGATAGAGGAGAGGATTTCCCGCGAGAAAGGCTTGCCGTATACTCGTTTCGCATGTATGCAGCTAGGGGTGACACCCCCGCCGTGACACCACTCCAACGGGACAAAAGCCTGGTCATTGATTGTGTTTATTGGAACGGTTGCATGGGAGACGTAAATAAGGTGATTTTGTATTATTTTATCTTGAAATGTTGAACTTCTGAATATTTTGCAGGTGGTGTAAAAGTTTCCATCCGGGAATGAAATTCCATGCTATTGTTTGGAGTGTGTCTCTTACAAATTCATGACTAGATTACAAATTGACATCAGGAATGACTGTTGACATGATTTGCGGAAGGTTTTTTTTGTAAATCTGAACAGGAGAAACAAAAGGCTTGGTCAAAACAAAATCAAACTCTTGAACTGGTGCGGCCAATCCGATCTATTTTACCAATTAACCTTGGAGCTAAATTAGATTCTGTCAGAATTTCAGCAGTATTTCTTATGAAACACATACTTACTGTATTGGAACTCCAGCATTCCTTCCGGATGAGGACGATATATATACCACATGTAACAAAAATGAGCTATAAATACGACATCAGTGACGATGAAATAAGCCGCTGCAAACACCTTATTAAAAGAAAAAAAATTAAGTTGATCAAATAGTTAAATTGCGCCATACAAAATGGTCAAACATGCTGGTTTCATAATTATGGGGAATCACTTGAATCAGATGATTATTCTCAGTCCAGCTTTCCAGAATGTGGCCGCTCCTGAGAAAAATGAGCTATGGCAGTTGGTAACATGTTTCAATGCTTTACGCATATGCTATTGTGAATATAGCACGGTTGAATAAGTATTACCCTTTTCGGCTAAAGCGGTAGTAAAACATGTCTGATCCTGCCCAACAGAGACCTACGAGATGCGTGAGCAATAATGCTGTAATTTAGTTTTAAATATTGAAATTCATTAAATTATTTGGAACTGAAAGTTGAAAATATTACCTGTGTTCCAAGTTGTTCACTTAACGACGCACCAATGAGGTTACATAAGTTAGCCGCACATATGTGCAAAATGAGAAGAAATTCTCGCCGACTGGGATTAGCCTCGCGTTGTCTTGTTCCCAACAACCTAAAGTTACAGGACAAAGAAATAACACATGAAGTCACCTACGTTTCACATATTTATCTGTCAAACAATAACATGTGTCCCTTCCATGTAATGGGCGTACTTGGCGTAGTGAACCTAACATAATTCTCTTAGAATAATAATATCATCATCCAGCATCCAAAATAGCTCAAAATGCCACAAAAGCCGAAAACTTGACTAGATTAATTAAATTTATCAAAGGTTTGGCCAAAGTTACTTCTCGATTCTAAACATCCAAAAGAAGCAGAAATGTGTTTGTCCAATTAACTGTGTACTTCGGTTATATTTATAAATGCGCTTTTATAAATACGCACGTGATCACCTCCGCGCTGCCATAACAGCTTGTACATAGATTATTACACATGGGGGAATTCAGAATTTGTAATATGTTATCAAAGTTATCAAAATTTGAAAGTATTTGCCGACTGAAAAAATATTTATCGACGGAAACGTTACAATATAACCACAAAGTTGAACAAAGTAGACAATTTTGCTGCACAGTAGTCTCGTGTTGTTTACCGCTATTGCACACAGGAAGACCACCCGCTATGTAGAAGGTCAATTTGATACTTACTGGATTTAAGCTGCAATGGAAGCGCGGAGGTGGTCACGTGCGTATTTATAAATACGTATTTATAAATATAGTCGAAGCATACTGATATTTGACGTCATTCTCGGACTGATTCTTTACTTCATCATGTTTATTGGCTCGATTATGAAACCGTTTTTCCATAATTTAATAATACTACATACTTTTGATATTTAAACATCCACATACGTACATTATGTGTGCACAAAGCCAAAGTCCAACTGCAGTGAAACCAAAAATAAAACCAAAATATTGCACAGGATTGGTAACGCATTGCTTGAAGTGTTGATGTATCCACTGGGATCCGTCGCTACAGTTATTATTTTGTGGATCGGCTGGATCAAACGACGATATCAAATCGCCCAGCATATTAACATCCATTTTTATTGGTCGAATTTCTCTAAAATTTCATCTGGTATACTTAACCATAAACCCTAAGAGTGGATGTTTCTCCGCCAAACTCTGAAAAATAAAGGATAGAAACTAAGTTTGATATTATGATTGTTCATGATTTTTTTAATTGCAGAAAATAAAAATTGGATCGTGATTTTGCCATATTAACGAGTCTGAGATTAGTATATATATCAAACCGCATTTATTAACATTTGCGAAACATCAAAAATACATGAAATACACAAGAATAAAAATATTAATTACACAACAGAGATATTAAACCTAGGACAACTTGCTTACCCTGTCCAGCAGGGGCAAGGCAAGGTAACTTTAAAATTTAAGAAAGCAAAAGGTTAATAAATTCCCAAAACCAATGGTGAAAACTCATTCTTCAGCATCTACCCAAACACACCTATACCCACACTTACATACTCAACCCACTAATGCTTCATCTACTCCCTTGCACATACACCTCAACTAAACACTTACACACTCCTGCTCCTGACTACACTCATTCACAACACAAATCTACACACTTACATGCACACACTCCCACATCGTATATACAAATGATTCGGTTTATCATTGTCGCTTTGTCGCGGTCGGCGAGTGGCATTGATTATCGAGATTTCCAAATGCCGAATAACATATTATAACAAGCCGACCCTATGCGGTGAAAGTATGAAAGTATAATAGTAAAACTGAATCGGTTGTCATCTGAAATAGCTCAGTGTATGATAATTTGCAATACCTTATACAGGGTGTATCAAAATGAAGTATACAGTTTGAAAAATGCCTCTAGATTAAAAAATATTAGGTATTTGGTCAAAATAATTTAGTTGATAGCTGAATCGACATCTTGTCCTCATAATACAGCTGTAAATAAAATCACCGGCGTTTGGCCATTAATAAGGACTCAATGGCTATTTTTGTGAGCCGTGTAAAACTGCAATTGATAAAAGTCAATTAAATTAACATGAAAATCACAGTTTCATTACTCTATTACAGTAATTGACAGAACGCCTTGTAGAATTGTTTGACAATCGTGTGATTGCTTTGAAGCACCAAGTTAAATGGCCCATTTTAAGATCTCTTGATGTTACAACTCTGGATTTGCTCTTGTGGGGCTATTTGAAACCCAACTTCTCCTGAAGACCTTGATGAAATCCAGAGGCACATAATTACACAAGTTGACATCCCCAGGCAGGACGTCTCTCATGGTGTGAATGCCATTTTGAGGAGAGCTGATATCTGCATACAGAGGAATGATGGCCATGTAAGACTAAGATTGTCAATTACTGTAAAGATAGTGCCGGGTTAAACATGTGATTTTCATGTTGCTTTGATTTTAATTGACTTAGTGCAACTGCATTTTTGTAATGGTCAAATTGAGATACAGGTACACATATGGAGCAAAAACAATGTAATACAAAAGAAAATTGTCATCGTTAAAAGCTCAAAACATTGCAATCAAGTAATGCTATACTGTAAAGTATTCAGCAATAGCACGCTACTCTGCAAATTGATGTTGATAATAACTCTATTTTTATTATTGCCCCCTTTGGTACGGTTGAATCAGGTTGTGTCACAAGTTAACCAAAATTACACGTTTTGTACACAGTATTATAGTCATAATTACCTTTACAAATCAGGCATCAGAGCTAATTTTACATTACGTATATCCATATTCCCCAATGTATACCTAGCCGCCATGTTCAACGATCACAGCTACTGATTAGTAAATCTAAATAGTACGCGAACTTTGGACTCCGCGTGGAATTTACTAACCGTGGAATTTAGAATAATTATTATATGTTTGTCTTTGTTCAGTGCACGAAATGTAAGCTGTAAGTAAACAATTATCAAAAAGCAAATAATTGAGAAACCAGGGTTTCCTTTTCAGAAGTAAATTAAAGTCGGGCTGAAAGCAGTGCTTAAGCAAAAGCGCCACCACTTCTGACATCGCAACGTATTAACTGGGGTGGCACTATTCGCTTCAGTAAGATCAGTTTTAATATTATACCTTTAAACCCCACCATACGGGGAATGATCAGCCATAAAGGAGAAAAATTTTACTTTAATTAACATTTCAAATTTAATGTGACTTCAAATTTAACAATATCTTTCATCAGAATTTATAAAAGTTTCATCATATTTTTTAACAAATTTTATTTTTGTCTGTGTGCTTTTTACAGACAACTTGCAGGTAAGCGATTCATTTCAAACACTGCTTTGTATCTAGTAACAGGTTATGTTTACATACATGATCAATATTCATAACCTCATATGAATAAACGCGATACAAGCGATCCAATCATTTTAATTTATTTGCCAAAACGCGGTTACTAGAATTCAACAGTGGATCTCCGCCCGTCTCTCCGCGCGCGCCGTGTTGTGCGCCGAACAAATTGCGCGAGCGCTGGCAGCAGTATTTGGATTGCCCGCTACCATAGTTTCACAGGTTGTAATTCGCAATTCTGTTATTGGTCGTTTTGTAAAATTGTTATTATTATTATTTTTTTTTTTTTTTGTTATTTTGAAAAGTGAAGAGATGAAAGGGGCGGATGTGAATGAGGTTAATAAGTTTGCATCGCACCATCGGTAATATGTCGGGCATTGTTATCTAAACATTTTACTTTTGAACCTCGGAATATCACTCGGGGCTACGCCCCTCGGGATATTCCTCGGTTCCAAAGGCAAAATGTTAAGATTTTTCACAACGCCCTCTAATGCTCCAAATAACCTATTCGCAGTTATTTACAGGTTAATAACCATGATAACGAGGGATATTCCGATAGGTCCAAAGCTTAAGGGGGTACTACACCCATTGGATTTTTTGCGGGTTTTCTGCATTTTGTGGAAAAATGAGAAAAAAAATTGGTCAAAGTGGTATGCAAAATGAAGGGGCAAATCTTCTCGTTCTATTGGTGGCATCGGTATCAATGTAGCTTACATGCTTTTAAAGGTAGAAGCTCGGAAGAGGTACATAGACCTCGATTCACAAAATCGAGTTTCTTTAGAATTTCAGAATTGATACCGTTAATCCAATCACTCACACTTGTTAAGCATTTGTGACAGACGCTAAAAGTATAAAAATTATTTTTGGGGGGAAATTAATTAATTATGCACAGCTTTGAAAACATTAATATGCATCAATTTCATGTTATCAATGAAATTAAACTTATTTCCCCCTTTTAGTTGACAATGATATGCAAAATTTGTGTTCGCAAGGCAGCATATTTGTTTCAGGTTTGATAAGGTTGAAATTAAAGAACAGTAAATGCCTTGGTTTTCAGTATTAGGTGAATTTTTGCTCATTTTCTGAGGAAATACGGGAAGCTTACAAAACATGATTTATAATGCATTTGTAATGTGAATCGGTATGTTCACAATGATAACAGCTAAATGGGACACCCTACTAGTTCACGTGTATTAACAGTTTCGTCACTTACCTGTACCGCATGCTGAAATCATTCCACTTTAAGAAAATCCATTATAAATCCAGTATAAATCCATGAAACTCACTGTATTCGCTTGCCGAAAGACTTCCGCATACATTTTTGTACAGACGCCATGATTTGGTTTTTCTAGCGGTGGGCGATTCGATACCATTTTGGTATCGGTCAATTTCCGATACAATACTTTTATTTTTATGGAACGTAGGCCTATTGAAAACAAAAATAATTATTCGAAAATTGAAAACAAATATTAAAAAAAAAATCTTTCATTCTCTATTAGCGACTTCAGGTAGCGAATAAATTGTGTGTGGTAGGCCTATAGGGACCGTCGACCGTTCACAAACACTTGCTGGGGGGGGGGGGGGCCGAAGCAAAAAAAATTCATCACAAAAATATTTCGGGGCCCCCTTTAGCCTACAGACCTCCTATCATTCACATTTAAAAGTGTATAGAAACTAGTTTACGCTAGGAATCCTCATTTCATACAATTTTTAACAATGTTTCACACACCCGAAGTTTTCGTGTTCTTGAGCATTGTAAAGTTGCAATGTTCGAATCCAATCAAAGTAGGCCTAATTGCAAATCTTTTACAAAATATTTTACAAACACCACGGTTATATGTTATGAAAGATTTGAAACTATAGCCAATGTATTGGTTTTGTTTAATGTTTACAATTAATTTCAACACAAAAATTGTGTTAATAATGTTTTAAACTTAAATTGTCAACAGAAAGAGTCAGCTGATCATCAGGTTTTATGTCTTCTTTTAACATGAGTGGAAACAAAGGAACCCGAAGAATGTGCAAAGTTATTGACTTCGGCTAGCATCTTAAATTTAAACTCTGAGTCAAAAATAAGCTTTGTTTCATTAATTAAAAAGAAAGTTGTAAAGTTGTTGTATCTTGTTGGTAAAGTGAAGTTTGCTACTGGTTTTATTATTACCTGTGTTGCGATTCGAAATCCCACAAAGAGTAAAACGTTCGTTATTAAATGTGGTAGGCCTCAGTACCCCCCTCCAATCCCCAACATAGGCCTACACATGGACTCAATTAAGGCGCGGATTCAGGTGGCTGACGCCCCCCCCAAAAAAATAAATAAAGAGAAGATAAGGGGAAGAAAAAAAAAAAAGAGAAGAGAAAATGGAGGAAAGGAGGAGAGAAACTAAATTGCACGTAATTGAGTAGGCCCATGTGTAAATAACCGCACAGTCGGGACGATTGGAAGTAGGTCCTATAGAGGCCTGCGACTAGGCATTGCTTGAAGGCGGGTCCTCATCCTAAAAGCACGTGAAAATTACTGCGGGTCCGCCGATATGCAGGGCCCCTCACATTTTGCCACCAAAGTCAAAAATTAAGACGGACTCCATAACGACTTCATCGATTTATGCATGCTTTAGTAATTGCCAATCTCAAGTTTTGCAAATTGATTTCGGGCCCTTTTTCTGTTTAAAGCAATTGATTCAAATAGTAGTGTAAAAACAATGCACCGAATGGCTTCAATTCGACCTTCATTTTTGCAAATTTTGCAAACTTCTCAGGGGGGAACATCCCCCTCAGACTCCCCCTTGCGTAGTGGATAAACATATGATCATTTTCGCTCTTCTTCCAACATTTGCAAATTTAAGCCCAATTTGCGGTATAGGCTTACAGGGAAAACTTGTCCAAGGAAGGTTTCATGGACCATCATTTTACAAATTTGCGGCTAAAATTGTACACACTAGTACCAAAATGGTCCACCAAATCACTTCAATTTAGTCTTCATTTTACCCTCCCCTGCGTAATCGATATACAAGTGGCCATTTTCGCTTCTGCTTTCGCCGATTTATGTTTAAAACAATTTATAGGCCTACGATAATAGGGAATTCGAAACTTGTCCACGAAAGGCTCTCACAAATTTTCGGCCGCCAAACTAAAATTTTACACTAGTATATAGGCCTTGGCATAATAGTGCCAAAATTGTCCACCAAATCGCTTCAATTAGATCTTCATTTTGCACACGTTTTTTTTTTTTATTTCTGAGGGGAACACCTCCTCAGACAACCCCTGCGTCGCGCAAGCTGCTCCGCAACCATTTTTTTTCATTTTGTTTTATTTTTCTACAAATTCGACCCAAACCCCTGACTGCTCTAGTTCGACAATGGGTACCAAAAGCTGGTATCGCCCATCCCTATGAAGATTGACTACGTACTCTCGCTAAATAAAAAATCCCTTAAAAAGGGATGAATAAGCGTCCTTATCAACCAATCAACTTTTAAGACAAATAGGTGAAAAACGATGATTTTTCATAATTTTTTTAATTTCACATGATCCGTGCATATATCGCCTAGCTATAAATGAAAAAATATTTTTTTAGACCAATCAAACCAATATATGGGTGTAGTACGCCCTTAATGTTTCGATTTTTAACAATGCCTGATATTATAACTGATGCAAAGTTATTTATACCATCGAACGAGCAATTTGATTGGGACGCACATAATAGTGACTGATAGTGTTTGAATAACCTCTAATTAATACCACTCACCTCCTAGGACAATGATCCATTTCATTGTCTCCCATTGTTTCGTTTCAAGGTCAGCCAGGTGTGCTCATGTATCATACAGTCATGTGCCCTATTCATTACTGTGGGAGATAACATTCCAATTTAATTTATGTGGATCAGCTGTGATGTGGATTCAATCCGGGATTCAAATTATATCATATTCGCCTGTCAATTCTAATAGAGAGCACGGTTGTTGTTTGATGTGATCGTTTATTAATGTTTCTAACAATACATTACATAATTTTCAATTCTAGATATTTACAATACCAACAGCTATCACACTAATATACAAATATATTATTTAGCTATTTTTAACTTGTTCTTTTTTAAATCAAATTTTTCATCTTTTTCTGCCTTTTTCATTATATTCTAAATTCAATTTAGTCCAATAATATTACTTATTTCTCTCCTTTCTCTCATTATAAATAGTAGTTTGAAAATGTCCTTCTTATTATGTTACTCATTTTATGATGTTGTAATGTCATTATACAAGTGTCTACCACTTGAAAAGATACAAAACAAAATTTAAGATAAATAGCGCCA
This sequence comes from Amphiura filiformis, assembly GCF_039555335.1. Taxonomy (NCBI): domain Eukaryota; kingdom Metazoa; phylum Echinodermata; class Ophiuroidea; order Amphilepidida; family Amphiuridae; genus Amphiura; species Amphiura filiformis. The sequence continues at coordinate 37,009,160 of NC_092640.1, read as the reverse complement.
TCAGAGTTCAACTGTGCTTAAAAATGAATACAGTTCTACATGCTATCAAACAACCGTACGCAACAAATAACAACAATTTATGAAACGTTCTAAGAAAAGAAAGATATTTATTCATGAAGAAACTGTCTGCCTTTAGGCTACAGTGAAGCTTTTGAAGGCGAGTTCCCCAAACAACGTGAAATGTGATTTGTTGATGTGTAATGCCCGGAGGGGGTTCTTCCTTTTTGAAGGTATACGGGTATGTGCCATGGTTTTGGGTTTACTTACCTTTTCAGCAATTTTGGTATATCAATGGGTGGGTTTTCATTGGAGACCAATTCGCATGCAAAAGTACCCCTAAACGCACCCAATCAGGGCAAAGTTGGGTGCTTTTGGGGATTTTTTGTGGAAAATTGGTATATGGGTAGCAAAATCAGCAAAAATGCATGTATAGAGAAAGTCAGCATCCGAAAGTCTGCGTGGCACATCCCCGTAAATGTTTTTCTCGAAGCCCCCCCCCCCCCCCGGTGTAATGTTGCTGATGTACTTTATTTGATCTAAATAAGAAGAAATTGTTCGAAGCTTTGCCAACACATCCTAAATTTAAAAATCCGTCATTTTGTTCCGTCAAAAATAATGATCTTGAAATTAAATGCCGGTATATTGTTGGTCTGACTGTTAAAAACCCAACGCCATTACACTCCAGAACGTCTTCGTTGACTTCTGCAATAAGTGCAATGTTTTCTTTAGTGACTTGTGTGTACTTAGTGCATGTAATTGTGTTATTGTAGTGGGTATTTGTAATCGTCAAAACGTCAATCTGTCAGCATTAATGCAAGTTATTATTTGAAGTTGACAGTTTTTGTGAGCGTTTAAGGTGGTACATGTGCATGTGTATGTGTGTTTAGTGTAAAATAATTGGCTGAGTTAGAGGTAGAGCTAAGGCCACCATTATTATGCCCTATAATATTAACTTTGAATTGACACCCTACTTTTAAAAATACAATGCATATTTTGTGAATTATGATCAAAAACAGCACGTATTTTCTAATTATATTTTTGTTTATATTTATTTTTATATTTTAGTTATATTTGGCTATATCTTAAATAGAGAAAAAAAATGGATATATCGCTTTTTGCATCTAAACTCCTCAAACGGATAACGGAACGCAGTCACACATAATAGACCTCACACTTAGACTTCTCCGTAGTCCACTTACCCATTGCAAATGTGCATACTCTGGCTATATTACCAGCTACCTTTGGCTATATCTTAATAATATTTACAGAGTGTCCGTCCGTCCGTCCGCGCGCTATCGCGTTCGCGTCCGCGCGGTTCGCGTTCTCGCGGTGCACTATCGCGTGCTCGCGGTGCGCTATCGCGGAGTATCAACGGGAGTGTGCGCGGAGTACAGTGAGCGCATCGGAACAATAGGCCTATTTTCAACACATATTTCAATACCGAACACGTTCGTGCATAGGCCTATTTCAGCAGAACACGACTATTTCCGGGGTCCTCCAGAGTAACATAAAAATAATCAATTATGGTAAGGCCTATAACCGCGTTTGCTTGCACGTTTCTCCCGATTGATTTCATTACTTTAGTAACAGCCTATATCCACGTCCAGATACCAATGTCCTCCAAAGTGGTAGCTGGACAGGGCTTGGAAGAGGCGAATGATGGGTTTCCAGATTATGGGTAGGCCTACCGAACTACGGACTGAAGAAAGCATCACAGATACAAAACAAACAGAGTTGATTAAGTTGTGTCCAGATGGGTCATTAAGAGACGCATTTCATAGTAGTTTAAAAGGTCAGGGCAGGTATATGGGTAACGGGGGGGTAATTAGAAATCACGAGAACCGCCCGACCCAAGAACCGCGAAATCTAGTTTAACATATTTATAAATACGCACGTGACCCATGGGCACGACATACCAAGACCAGCAAGCGTGACCAATTCCTCATACCATTGAAAAGGACAATTCTTTAGATAGATATCATCAAATGTAGCTATTAATTTAATAGCAAAATTATTGCAGATAGAGAGATTCCGAATTATTAATATGCTATCAAAAACAACATTTTGAAAGTATTTGCTGACGAAAAAAATATTTATCGACGAAAACGTTTTCTACGCTACTCAAATTTCACTCACCGGGGCGCTTTCCCCGGGTCAACCGGCGTCTTCAGCGGATGTTATTGCTCTGAAGATTTGTTGTTGCTAGTGATGTTATTGGGACGTAAAGTACACCTCCGATGACGTCACCGATGTAGATGACGTCAAACTGGAAGATGTGGTGGCGCCCCTTTGGTCCAGGAGGGGGGAGGGGCGTTGTCCCAGACAGGATCGATGTCTTATTAGTCGATTTTGAGCATTCATTATTTCCAGTAACTTTTAAAGTGATATCACATCCCCTGATAAATTTTGTGATTAATTTTGCATTTATTTCAAAAAATAACTACACACTGGTAACAAAAGTTATGTATATTATAGGGGCAAGGAATCCAATTACTTCACTGGAATTTCAGTGATTCAAGGCAAGTGGTTCATTATATATGCTAAGAAATGAGGTACATTCTAGCGGTACCTCTTTTCTTGTCATAAATAACGTTCCGCTTGTCTTGAATCACTGAAATTCCAGTGTAGTAATTGGATTCCTTGCCGCTATACATATAAAAATGCAAAAATAGTCACAAATTTTTGATGACGTAATTAAAACCGATAATATTTTTCCATTGATCAGGCATTGGACATTACATATTATCGAAGTAACATATTACTGGAAATAGAATGAGAATGGATTCGAAGACATGTTACATCGAATATTATACGTCGAATACTCGGAGTCTAATACGGCCCTTATCTAACGAGGAGAGAAAACACATCACGATTTAATTAATAAAACAATTAGGATACTATGCGAAATTATAGCTGAAAAGAATGAACAAGGTTCATACCAACTTAATGTGGAAAAACAAGTAAATCACGGACAATATCATATGCAAGGGACAAGAAAGTACCAACATAAACAAAAAGCAAACCTGCAAAAACACTGAGGGACGGAGTCCAACAAGAAAAAAATGCAAAAATCCACAGGGACAAGTGCAACAAACCTTTGTGCACTTAAGGGATCTGGAATGAGCGTTTTGAGCGTTTCGACAGTATTTGTTGTGGGACATGAGAGCACATCAGACATATCGAATTGCATTCTGAATACGAAGAATGTCTTTGTGATATCAAATAATTTTCATTTTCATCTTCAATACGAAAGGTCAATATTTTCAATTGATCGTCGGCTTTTCATCCCACCTACATACACTTTAAGTATAAATCATCAGATTTATAAAGTTTACTTCGAGTACTGTCAAATATCAAAAATATCAATTTTTAATGATTTTCCATAAAATGTGTATTACATTGCGAATTTCAAAAAATCAAAATTATTTGATATCAGAAGGACATTCTTCGTATTCAGAATGCAATTCGATATGTTTGATGTGCTCTAATGTCCCACAATAAATACTGTCCAAACGTTCATACCCCTTCCCTTAAGCAGACCATCGCTAACAGACAGATAACAAACAATTGAGTCATCCACACATTTCTTCGATCGTTGACCCTCCAGTTCTAGACAATAATGTTCCTAAAGCTCTATTTTAACGTGTTTATTTATGTGTGTTTCAATTAAACCCAATAAGAGGTGATATTGTAACATTTAAATTATTTGCGTACAGTGCCTTCTTCTTTCAAAGTTGTGGTGGTATTTATCTGTTTTGTTTAACTATATCTGCAACAAACATAAAAGCAAATTAATGAAAACCAAAAATAACACAATTATTGTATTCCACCCATTGTATCTCAAAAGTTTACAATTTCAGATATTGTTTTCGACTCGACTAGAAGAAAGGAGATATCAAAAATATTTTAACGGTAGTAGGCATGATGTCAGCCTATAGTCAGGAAGTCTGTCTGTGTAATTAGAGCTTTTGTTTTAAAATGACAGTCAATTTACTGGGCCATGCCAAAATTCACCTGACTCAATTTCTATACATTGAGCCACAGGCAATTTAAGAGGTATTGATTACACTATGCGAAGTCATAGGAGGGAAAAGTTCAATTTCTCTATTTCACACAAAAATGCACCATATGTGTTTTAACAATGAAAGTAGAAAGTGGAATAAATGCATAAAAATATTTATTCCATTTTCTACTGACATTTAAGTGTGAATGGGTAAACAAGGAGAGCTCTTATAATCATTTTATTGTAATTTTTATCTTTGAACTGAACAATGTCTTGAGAAATATGCACACGCCATGTATTTTTTGGAAAAATATTTTATACATAAAACCAAACCTGTGCGAGTTGAAAGTAAACACATCCCCCCCCCCCCCCCTTATTACGACGCAATAACACAATATCTATGCTTCCCATTTTAAAACTGAAATGGCAAAAAGAATTTCAGCTTTCTTTTGCCAATTTGGCCCATTTGGATGTCTTTTGTCTGTCCAAAAGAGGTTTTCGGGGGATGGGGGTGCTGGGGTGGGGGTGCTGGGGTGGGGGGTCATTGAGGGGGAAACGTGACTTTCAGAGGGGGGGCAAAATCAAACAAATTTGCGCAAAATTGCGGCAAAAAGTGTAATTTTTCGTAATTTTGGGTTTTGACTGGGGCAACAGGGGGGGAGGGTTTTGATGGGGGGGGGGGGCGTTTGCACCCCGTTACCCCCCGTGGCGCCGCCACTGTTGCCATGTCAACCCTTTGAATGAAAAGATGCAAATAAGCAGAATATATTCTAGTTGAAACTTTTCGACCTTTTTTAACGGTCTATGATTGAATTAACTATCCGAGGTAACCTTCAGCGAAATATAGGTCAAAGCGTAGAAGCTTGAACACATTGAATGAACGAAACGTTGTGTTGTAAACAATAATAATATAGTAGAAAGTTTGTTGACTGTAAAAGTAACTGTGAAACATGGCTAAATATCTTAAGAACCGGAACATGTTATCTGTTAGCTTCTGTTGTAAGTTTCCTCTTGTACCTGATGAGTAGAGGATCTACAATACCATGCGTGGCACTGAATGACTGATATGAATGTTGACGTTATTCTGATTTTTGGAGTGTTTTTAAAAAAATCGTCAAAAAACGCCAATCGACACATGAACCAGAGCAACCTGGAAGTTAAGAGTGATTATATTTGCTGTTGGATGCAGCACACCTCTTGAATAAAATAACTGTAAGTTGTATCTTAATTTTAATACCTTAATGGTACGTTAAATATAATTTTCGGTAGTTTAAGAATCACTGCTTGCACATCATGACTTTATTCTTTAAATATCGTGGGGAGAATTAATCGCGTTGCATGAACCTCGTGACGCGGAACAAAATTATTGATTTCAACGTCCTCCGTGCGTTACTACGAGGAAGTTTGTACATGTATATATAAAAGCTGCAAATCGCCATCTCTTTTTATATACGACCGATCTCACAGTCATATGCATTTCAATGGACAATCTGCAAGTATGAATGAAGATAAATTTTCACACATCACTGTTACTTTATTATAATGATTTTTACGAACAAAATGGGTCATATTTTACTTTTCCGTCATAAAAAACAAAACAAAAACGCGTGTGTTTACGCACAAAGGACCTGAGCTAATCGTAGGTCCATCCTTTGCGCTCCTTTTAGTGATAAAAGTTTTACCGCAGCACGCTACCAGTGTTTTCATGGTTGTAGATTACACTCACCAAAATAAGCTGCTACAGTCTTGTAACTATTTTGGTCTCACTCCTAGAACAAATATATTTGAATCACTATTATGCAGACAAAGGAAAAAAATAAGGAAATAGTGAAAGGAATAAAAAAAAGCAAAAAGAAAGAAGAACGAAACAAAGAAAAAAAAGCATAAAGAGGACAGGAAGCAAGATGGGAGAAGTATTAAGTACTAGTATGTTAAGTTTTCAAAGGACAGGAAGAAAAAAGGAAACGAAAGAAGAAGGGCAGAAAGAAGATATAAAGCAAGAAGGAAGGAATGTAAGAAATGAAAGACGAGCGAAAGCAAGGAAGGAAACTGTAATACAAAGTATTAACATTCCAAATGATTCAGAATATCATCATAACGACAGATAATAATCCAAATGACTACAGATTTAGTCATCAAAAACAATAGGTCTAACGAGAAGATATTATGCTGGTCGGGAGTAATAGACAGAGTTAATGTCTGTTTCTAAGAAAATGCAATTCAGCAAACTGTTAAGTTACCTGCCAGGCAAAATTACCCATTGCAATGCAACTTAATCTAATGAGTAATTTAATTACAGGAATGCACGGACGCCACTGCCATCAACTATCGCTTGAAGCAATACATACATGTATTACACAATATGCTAGCATGCTAGCAAGGTGGAAGTTACATTTGGATTTAAAAAGGTTGTTGGTTCAAAGTTAGGTTTAGTATATTGAAAATGAAGCCATAGGTATAGTTAAGATTTTTTAGCGTTTTTTGAAATTTTCTTTACGAGTTAAAGAGTAGCAAGTTTGAATAGAAATTTGTGTGCATCTCAGCAGATCATAATTATATGGTTGATGAGATATAGGCCTAAACGACAGAACAAGAGATAGGGCAGTTAAACAAAGAAGTGGGGAGTATTTAAATAGAATATTTACTTCACACCAAAGCTCCCATTGGGCGCCCATTCCTTTTTTAAAGGATTATTTTATTTAGCATTGACATAATTATTCTTCATAAAATCATGTCTCGCAAGTGAGAACAAATGAATCCAAATTATTACCGGTTTGCTGTTCATTACTCTATTGCCAGGATTTAAGTTTTGTTTGTATGTTTTCAATTAGGGAGCGCTTATTGCATAATTAAGTCATTAGAATACATTAAAAACACACACACCAACTTTGCTTATTTCAATGTGAACAAATATATTATAACGTAAGAAAAATTGATCCACAATTGAATACATGAATACAAAAGCCACCCAAGTCCATGGGAAGTGATTTTGAGAGAAAAACCTGTGTATCATTTTAATTCCTTCAGTTAGATTTACCTGGTCAATATGGTAAGTTTTACGTGCAAATGAGTGGCTTAACCTGTTTTAGGGACGCACCATTAGACTTCAAGGGGGGAGGGGGTGGAGGAAGTTGGGGTAGGGGAAAGAAATTTTTTTTTTCGCTGCCAAAGGCGACAAGTTTTTTTTTTAATTTTCATGCATTTATACAGTTAGGTGGGGAAAGGTTTTCTTCTTTTTTTTTAGTGTTGGTGGGGAAAGTTTTGTTTGTTGCTAATGTAGTAGGGGAAGTTTTTTTTTCTCAAAAACTTCCTCCCCACCCCCTTGAAGTCTAATGGTGCGTCCCTTAGGTATGACGATTAACATTTCAGGGACTTCGTGGAGTTCATTTTAAATTTTGGACTTGGGTGGTTTTTTAATCATATACAAAGACAACAATGTTAGAATGAGATTACCACTAGTAAGATAATACAAAATAAAGCACACAGGTATGTATAATGTTGATAAGCATTCTACCATGTAATATAAACCACACACTTTCCTTTATTAAAACCATTTGTTTTTCAAAAGTCACTCTCTAGCAATAAATGTGTTACAAGTGGACATTTATACATACTGGATTTCAATCAATGTGTTACAAGACTTAAATCATGGAATTGAGAGGTTCTTTCATACATGCTATTTTTCACATCCTCAATAGACACAGAGGATGAATTTGACTTGTTCTTTCATCCATATGACAGACCTATGTATAGCAACAATTCCCCATGCTTAACTCAATTTAGCGAACGTATGGACTTGGGTGGGTTTTGTATTCATATATTCAATTGATCATGCAGGTATTCAAATTGCATTACACTATATGGGAAAATAAAATAATTTATACACCGTGTGCCTCAAAGAATGTTACAATCAAAAGAAATCATAAAATTTGTCATACGTCGGAAGAAAGCAGAAAAAGTACTCGTCACAATGATTTTCATTCAATCCCATTTAAGTATTTACATCCAAAGATGTGGTAGTCATGGTGAATTAGTTAACATAACATAGAGAACATCACAGTTGGTCGACTTTTCCCAATGACTTTGCGTGGTGTAATCAAGACCTCTTAAATTGCCCATGGATCAATGTATAGAAATTTGATCCGGTAAATTTAGGCGTGCCCCAGTAAATTTACTGTCATTTGAAAACAAAAATATAAAAAAGCCCAGAAGAAAAATGTTTTTAATTGTAACATGTTTTGAGATGCGTCCTGTATAAATCTGGGTTCGTCCTTCCTCACGGGTGTTGGATGGCATGCCAAACAGAGTCATTTTAAAGAAAAGTTGAACATAGATGGCGCTATTAATCTAAAATCTTGTTGGGATCTTTACAAGGGGTTAACAGCGCCCTCAATTTGCACATAAATGTACAATTCATAGAATTAAAATTACAACAAAAAAGCAGAAAAATATGATTTATTTGATAAACAAACGAATATCTATGTTAAGAATTGCTACAAAATATATGTGTATTAGTGTGATAGCTGTTGGTATTATTCAGGTCTAGAATTGAACAGTATAATAAGGTTTTGTTAGAAAAAAAATGATCACATCAAACAACCGAGTCCTTTGGGTGATAAGTTCAAATCATCACATCACATGGGTCACATCAGGACATCCCATGAGGATATAATTTCCATGTATCGCATCATCTGAAAACTAATCGCGATTTACTGCTATCAGATTACAAATTACGAGGAATGGATTGATTAAAGCTTAGTGTCTTTTAATACATGAAAAGGAAAGCCATAATGAATGGGATAACGTGAAGATGTAAAATGATATTATTTTGACCATGGTGATTATATGGATACGGGGAAAAGTGATCTTTGCATACAAGTCATACTAATAAAACGAAATTTCTAGGTCCAAAAGGGCACTTGCTTTCAAACATCATAAGGTCCGTAGATTTCTTTAAGAGGTTCAACAATTGATCTAGTCTTACGGTAGTTACGCTGGCATAAACTGGAGACAATGCTGATTGATGCTTAAAAGTATAGAATAAGCTAGAATACCAATAGCCATTCGCCGTAGAAGTGATGATATAACAGGATATACTACCATAGCAATCGGTTTGAACAACAATATCGCACTGCACTACTACGTTCAAGTGGTACCTCTGTTTTGAACCATATCTATCAAAATACATGGATAAAGGCCTGGATCGTAATTCTATAGAATATTCATATCATGCTGATTACTTGCACCTGTAAGATTGGTATACAGGAAAAAAAAAAAAAGTGCAATAGAGAAAAGAATCCATTTTTATTTAAGAACCGATTTGAACCTTACAGGTTTTAAAACATTTTATGAATGATATATCCGTTAGTGACCTTGTGTGAAAAAACCAAGGAATTAGCATTTACCGTTTTGTTTTTATGACACATTTTATAGCGATACCCAATTTTAATGTTTGTCCAAGAAACATCTAAAATTTGAAAGTCAGCCCACTTTGTGTAAGGTAGATTTGGAACAACTGCTATTTTCTTAACCTCATTGGCATTGAAATAAAATGGAGCACCCACATTGTTATTGTCCTTGGTCTTGTTTAAGGACAAGAAACATTATTTGTTGTTATTTTCATTTTACCTTTACTTTAAAGATGTTTATTCTCTATCAAAAACATACAAATTTGCAGGCGGATTTTTTCAAATGTCGAAATGAAATGCGCGTAAATTGAAGTGGAGCGAATTATAAAATATCCAGTAAGTTGGGCATACTGGGATTTAAAAAACTGGAGCTGTTGGAGTCGAGTGAGGTATGAAGGACTTAAAGTAATGTTAAAAAGTTTGTTTGAACAGAAAAAAGAAATGAAAATAACGCAAAAATCAACCTTATTTAAGTTAAAGTCAGTTTCAGAGCTGATGCCTTTATCGTGCATTGTGTGCTCTCATTCAAAATACATGGTACCTCGTGGACAAATAATGAAATTGAGTATCGTAGCAAAAGGACTAATACTAATTAAACGATAGATGTGATTGACTTCAGTTTTTCACAGAAGGTGCCTATTGAGTGTGGCATTTATAGAAACTTTCAATAATTGGAAAGTTCAAAGTAATTCTTACGTAATTATCGATTCTTTGCTCTATTGCACTTTTTTTGACTCACCCTGTATATAACAAGAGCGGTATTGTATTCTATCTATGATTGCAGACATACACCATGTACGCAGGTTATGAGTGCAACCTGCTTGTAGTACAGGGCGATATAACCAAAATTGTTACATCATCATTTCTACGGTGAATTCAAATGTACGACTCGAATTTAGGAAAAAATTGTATTGAAGTTTGCTCTTATTAATTTTTAAAATAACAAGATCAAACTTCAATACAATTCGTTGTAGAAGTGACGTAACAATCGGATTAACTACCATATCAATAGATGAGTTCAATTTTTGAATAGATCGCCCTGCACTACAAACAGGTTGCACTCATCATATGTGTGTGTCTGCAATCATAGATTGAATACAATACTAAAGATACTAATCTTACAGCTGCGAGTGATCAGCATTTCTTTGACATCTATGGTTCAATGCATATGTACCGCACGAAAGTTGTAGTGCAGGGCGATATAGTCAACAATTGTATTCATCTATTGCTATGGTAACCTTACGTCACTTCTATAGCGAATTGTTTAATATTTTGAAATATTCATACTTTGTAGAACATTAAACCTACAAAACTGCGTAATATAAAAATAAAGATAAGGTGACCACAAATTATATATTCGGTTAATGTACACTGTCACACCACATGTTGCAATGTCCAAATGAAATATACTTCGCCAAATGTGGAGTTGGAATCAAGATCATGCAGTGAAGGAAAATGTGATGGAATTCTGTCTTTCTTTTTTTAATAACCTTGCAATAACTATTGCAGTTTTGACGTATCAATGTTGACAAACTCGTGCCAAAAACTATGCTTAGACCATCTTTACCGTCAATACTATAAAGCCCTTAGTACTTTTGAATGTCACCATTTGAAATTGATATATACAGTAAACCTATTAATTTATTCATTATTGAAAACTAAATCTAGGATTACAATTCCCAAAAATAAATTTGATTCAAGTTATACCAATTCGCCAGATTAGTTGACATCTTGTCCCATAAATGAGATGTTGACACTGGCTCTATACTCTACGTGCTGTTTGTTTTGATAACACCTTGGAATACAAAAGCGTTTCAAATATCATTTTGTTTTATATATCCAAACATTTAGGTACAATACAGACTCCACGTATTCGACGTATACTGCGCCAAAAGTTATCCTTACACTTGGAAAAATAATCACAATTGGGGTAGATTTCTTTTTTTAATAGATGCACTATCTAATTCGGCACATTATGACACCCCCTTAAATTCAATGTGACTTCAAGAAGCAAAGTTACAAGCATTTGATTAGACGAAGGTCCAGTTTTAAAAGTGCCAAACTGGCCTATCCAAAACTCCACGGACATCTGGTTTGAGAGTGGTGAATGGCTAGTTTATGCGTGCCTTTAATGTAAAACAAAAGGTACAAGAGAAAACTGACACAACAGAACTGACAAATAAAATGAGAGTTATGAAAAGTACAGAGAAGAAAAACTGAAATATAAACTGCTTTAAACATAAAGCTTCATTGAAGAAACTGTGGTGTCACTTTGTTGTGCTTGTTGGAATCTCTTTGGGCCTTGTATAGGCCAGTTTGTCACTTTCAAAACTGGACCTTCGTCTATTTAATTACTTGTAACTTTACTTCTTGAGGTCACATTAGATTCAATGTGGTGTCATAATGTGCAGGATTATATTTAATTTGAAATTGTGATTATTGTTAGTGTAAGGATACTTTTTTGGCGCAGTAACATGTCCTTATTATTTAATCTATTCCCATTATATCTCCAGTAATGTTTAACTTCTAACGAATGTTTAAAAATCGATAATATTTTATGTCGAATATAATAGAAATATAGTATCAATTTTACTTCATCAGAAGTTAATTAAACAATACTGGAAACAGAATGAGAAAAGATTAAATAACAAAACAGTTTAGTTTAAAAAAATAAACTGTTTGTTTTCTTGTCTTGAAAACGAGTTTTCATATTTAAACCATGGACTACCAATATTCATTCATTCATTCATTAATTAATTCATTCATTCATTCATTCAATCGTTTATTATCATGATTATCATAGTGCATTTGCACATCATTCAAAATTACGCGTGAAGTTCACATTAAAGGCCCATTCAGTGGCCCAGCGAAAATTTTGAAATGAAAAATTTTGCAAAAAATTAAATAAAAACAGCAGCATTGACAAAGTTGAAACCCCATTGAAATATATTGTGCTATTAAATGTTTCTACTTAACAGAAATTACCATTTCGTGTAAAAAAATTTATTTTGTCTTTAATACATGGATTTCGACTTAATCGCTAGCAGGCTATGTTAGCACTTCTATGACCTAGGTACCAAAATCTGACTTTTGATGATGTTTACGATCTTCCGGATGAACAAATCTCTGAATGGGCCTTTAAACTTTGCGATGAATGAACTTCAAAGCAAAGTAAGTGCTTTAGGATAAGATTGACGTTTTCCCTTTTTGACCCCACATCAGCCCCTTCCTATAACAGATCTGTCAACTATGTCACCTGTGATATCATAAAGAATGTTGTTTAATGTGGGGGTATGTTAGGTATGTAAGTCAGAGCACTATTCCTATCATTTGAAGTGACGGATTGGTGATATGTCTTGTCGTCTACAGACTGGTTGAATTTATCACTAAAAAAGTACACCGAAATGAGTATTTCTATATATTCCCTTGCTTTTTTTTTCAAGTTGGGTTGTGTGCCGGTTGGGATTTGTATTTATTTGTTGTCTTGTTTAATTGTAACACTTTGGGTTGGTAAACAGTTCCTTCTTTCTTATTTAATATATTCTGTTTCCTCTCGTAGCGAGCAAGCGTTCCCCAGTTTATTTATTTGTTCTTGTGCAGGATGCGTATCCCCATTACCTACTTTACTTATATTATACTGGGGAAACGATTAAGCATCATTAATGATCTCCTTCACTTGTGTGATTTCGTAATATTTGTTTGTATACCTCGACTGCTTTACATTAGACCCAGTTTTAACCACCGTTTATCAGTGGGAGCTGGTAGCCTAATGGATAAGGCGTCCGTCTAGAGATCGGAAGGTCGTGGGTTCGATTCCCATGCCGGCATATTCCCTTGCTTTTTTTTCAAGTTGGGTTGTGTGCCGGTTGGGATTTGTATTTATTTGTTGTCTTGTTTAATTGTAACACTATGGGCGGGACTATGGGTTGGTAAACAGTTCATTCTTTCTTATTGCTCTATAGTAATTACTGTTTATAGTAAAGTCTGTGTTACTATTTGTTTCTCATAATTTAGTAATTTTAATTCAAAGAGTGAACAGATAATAAACCCAAAGTGTTACAATTAAAGTTGGTTTTAACCCTGAAATTACGGGAATTTTTGGGCTTCATAACTGCTTAATTGTTAGTCTAAAGTGTATAAAAGTATTTTTTTTTTAATTTTGACCAACTTTGAGAAATTTGCACCAAAAATTGTTTTAAAAAAACGGGTCCTAGACATTTTTATCTAGTTTTTAAAAATTAATAAATCAATTTTTTTGAACCAAGGCTAATAATTTAGCAATTATGAGGCACAAAAGTTCCAGGGTTAAGACCACCCTTAAGCCTATAAACTGGCGCGCAACCCAACTGAAAAAGCAAGGGAATGTACGACAATTAATTCACACGACGATGATGATGATAATGATGATGAAGATAATGGTGATGATAATAATGATGATGAAAAGATTCCGATTAGTGCAGTACTCTATAGTTACCTAGAAATTGCACAATTGTTCTCAAAATGTGATTAAAATTTGATTATGATTACGGAGAACAGAGGTGAACACACTTAGCGCGAATCCAATGCCTCATCCTGTGTGGTGGTATTAGCACAATATACAGGGTGTATCAAAATTAAGTATACAGTTTGAAAAATGCCGCTAGATTAAAAAGTACGAGGTCTTTGTTCAAAATTCTCTAGTTGATAACTTAATCAACATCTTGTCCTCCTACAGCTGAAAAATTACTGGCGTGTGACCATTAATAAGGATGTGATTGCTACTTTTGTGAGCCGAGTACAAAAAGCAGTTGCGCGAAGTCAATTGGGTTTAAATGCCTGGTGTTTGTTATTTTTGTGCAGCCAAGAGAAACATGCAGGTGTACAGATCACTTGTCTTCGTTGTTAGGGTTCCAATCCTGTGCATGTGTGAGTTACATAACCCGTGACTTTTGGTAAATCTGGGCAACTATCTCCTTACATATGCTAGGTTTTACTTCACAAGGAGAATAGCAACATTGAAATGGATATTCCATAGTACACGCCAGGGCAAAGGGCCTTCCTTGCTACAGTGTACCATCGCACCCAGAGTCTATCAGAAGTGCTTCGGAGATTCCGTCAGCAGTACCCAAATGCACGTCCCCCTTCACGTGGTGCTATTTACAAAAATGTTGCGAAGTATCAGATAACTGGAACGAGTCGTAATCTGAACAAAGAACATTGTGGTCGCCCCCGAACTGGAAGATCTGCTGCTAATATCCTAGCAGGCCGTAACACCCTGCAGGCGGGACACGCAGGAAGTCAAATTAGCTACCATCGAAATGGACTTGGAATACCATCTGCAACCTTTAACAGAATAACTCGTTTATGACTTGCGATTTCATCCCTATCAGACGATAAGGAGACATCAACTTCAGCAAGCAGATCACCAACGTCGCATTGTGTTCTGTCAGTGGCTTCTTGCCCGTCAACTACGTTTCCTGGAGGATTTCATCATTGGCGATAAAGCAGAGTTTGCATTAAATGTTTTCACAAGTCCTCCTGAAGACCTTGATAAACTTCAGAGAAGCATAATTGCACAAGTTGATATTCTCAGGCAGAACAGACCTCTCATTAGACGTGATGTGAACGCCATGTTGAGAAAAGCCGAAATCTGCATACAGAAGAGTTGTGGGCATGTGGAAGACTAAGACTAAAACTGTCAATAACCGTAAACTGTAAAGTAAGTGGTGAGACTTTTTTGTGATTTGTATGTTGTTTTGATTTTAATCGACTTCGCGCAACTGCTTTTTGTACTCGGTTCACAAAAGTAGCCACCAAATCCTTAATATTGGTCACACGCCAGTGACTTTTCTGCTATAGGAGGACAAGATGTTGATTAAGTTAACAACAAGAGAATTTTGACCACAGACCTCATACTTTTTAATCTAGCGTCATTTTTCAAACTGTATACTTAATTTTGATACACCCTGTATATTATATACTGCGCCAATAAAGTTTCCTTACACTTGGAAAAATAATCACAATTTCAAAACTGAGCAAGATTGAGGTAAATTTGTTTTTTTGATAGATGCACAGCACATTGAATCCAATGTGACCTCAAAAAGTAATGTTACAAGCAATTGAATAGACGAAGGTGAACAAAAGGTTAAAAGTGACAAACTGGCCTATACAAGGCGGAAAAAGATACCAACCAGCACAACAAAGAGAAAACACAGTTTCTTCAATGAAGCGTTATTTAAAGCAGTTTTTATTTCAGTTTTTATTTCTCTGTACTTTTCATAACTGTCATTTTATTTGTCAGTTCTTTTGTTTCAGTTTTCTTTTGTTCCTTTTGTTTGAAATTAATGCCAAACGCATAAATTAGCCATTCACTACTCTCAAACCAGATGTATAGTCTGTGGAGTTTTGAATAGGCCCGTTTGTCACTTTTAAAACGGGACCTTTGTCTAATCAAATGCTTGTAATTTTGTCACATTGGATTCAATGTTTGGAAATTGTGATTATTTTTCCAAGTGTAAGGATACTTTATTGGCGCAGTATATAAGGTTTGTATGCACATTTTTAATCGCAGAATGTACACAGATTTTGATAACAAAATGATTAATGCACTGCATGATTTTTTTGAGATTTGTTCAATGAAAGTTTGCACTCATCGCGCATGGAGTCAGTCATTGACCTTAAGACTGATATAATTTTCTTTGTACGTTGTACACCAGTTATGTGAGAAAATAATCGCTTAGATACCAAAGGCAAAAATAGTTGTAAGACTATCAATTTCATGGTTGTACATGACTCAGGTAACTAATTAGGTCACAAAAAACTATAGCGTGATCAAAAAGTACTACCACTGGTCATGCTGTCGCTGAGTAGTATTCATTCTATTGTTAAGGTGATACTACACCCCCTGATAAATTTGTGACTAATTTTCCATTGTTCTCAAAAAATAACTACACACAGGTAACAAAAGTTATGTATATTATAGGGGCAAGGAATCCAATTACTTCACTGTAATTTCAGTGATTCAAGACAAGTGGTTCATTATGTAATGATGAAATGAGATACATTCTAGCGGTACCTCTTTTCTTATCATAAATAACGTATCGCTTGTCTTGAGTCACTGAAATGCTAGTGTAGTAACTGGATTCCTTGCCCCTATAATATACATAACTTTTTGTTACCAGTGTGTTATTATTTTTTGAGAAAAGTGGAAAATTAGTCATAAATTTATCAAGGGGTGTAGTACCATCTTAAGGTGTGATAGGTAAGACTTGGAAGGGACTATTTGAGTTTTATCTTACTTGTTGTTGACCGTTGTTGTATGTTCATTGTTCATATTATTCATGACTCTTTTTTCGATAAATCGTCACGATCACGGTGTTACCGGTCACACAACTCTACTTTGAACATTAAGGATTAATAATACGTTTTGTTACAATTGTCATGATCTCAAAGACATAATATGACTTCTGGGGAGTTTATCAAAGATGGTGGCCCTATTATCATTATTCAATTTTAATTGCATGGGTGGTTGAAGATGTATTACGTTCACACCTAATTCATAAGGGTGAAACGCACAGTAAGCATTATTTGGCCCAAATACCAGCAGTAAATCAGAACAACTACGTGAAACCTCTTTTAGTAAAGTGTCCAGTTACCTATTCGCAAATTTGACGTTTATTCAAAGTTTGTGCCCCCTTGTGTTCTTGAAGAATGGGTATTTTTTTAACCCTTAACATGCGTGTTGGCGGGTACTCACGATAATTTTTAAACAATGCCGTTGTAAAATTCAGAACTGCGCTTTGTTTTATTAACAATGGAAGCAACATTTGAAATAAGCATAATACTTTTTGGTTCCGTAGATAAATATTTACCATCAATAGTAAGGAAATACAATTTACTATAATTATTAGTTAGATTTTGTAAAATGTAAAACTTTCAACGTGTTTGCATATAAAGCTTTGAAGAAAAAAAAGGTATTCTAGCTTTTGTATTGTCATAGGTAAACAGTGCATTCCGGTTAGATAGGTGTATGCCCGCGCCACAAGCGACAGTGAATGGTGAATGACTGAGGCTTATTAAATAGCACGGTTGCAAAGCATTCAGTACGAGCAAGAGATGGATGGTGGATTGTCTACTATTGCTTTATATAAGAACTGAACATGGCGCAGTCAACACACACGGTTTGAACAGGCTTGTTCTGACTGCTTGGCAGCTTGAGTGTGTTTATTGTGAGAAGAAAAAGCTAGCAAAGCAAGATTTTAGGAGACAGGAACAACTGCAAGCATCCTATCTTAAAATAATGTAAGTATCGATTGAAATTCTAAGTAGGTAGTCGGCAAGACCGGGAATTCTTTATTATGATCATTATGATTATTTTTTCCATGCTTTTACTACTCATCATAATGCGTTGCAGACAGTATTCAAGCAAGGTGAGCTATAGGCATTTCATGCTTGCATTCGGTAATAGTTTCCAAAAGCTATCCTATTTGTGGGTATACGCAGAAACGCAATGCGGAAGAACCACTTGGCTAATACTATGCATGATGGTATCATTTCAACTTATACATAAATTGATTTTATATTTGATCAATTATGCAATTTTGTTATTTTTGACAAATTTACAGAATCTGTTGATTTAAATTAAATGTTGGCGAAGTAAGGGTTAAGGCGCTCTCACTGCTCAGACCTTTTAGAGAGCACTAGAGCTGGGACTCGAGACTGTTCACCTGTTCAACCAACATGCCGTAAACATAATACACTCTCGTAATAGATAGAAAAGAGTAACGGCAGAATAATGGCAGGAATTATTTTCGAAAACTATGATTTTACTTCGCGCCGCATTTTACAGTTGATGATTTGGAATTTTAATAATTATACTGCAGTATTGACTTATCGTTCGTGCATGCCAATACATTAGGGCACTGAGGTAAGTCACAGTGGGACTATAGCAATCAAGATATGCAAACGATTATCTATAATGAAACGCTAGATTTCTAGGTTTTAAGACTAATTAATTAAGTAGGTCACTTAATTAACATTGCTACCTTTAATTACAATTAATAAATTAATAAGTTCGCTTTCTGCTAAGGGACGGGTTTACTGAATTATATAATTTCTTTGAAATTGTCCCCAATATGGGCCTTTATTTACTTAAGCTTTGCGTTGCCTCAGGGTTCATGCGCGTGGCTCACGGCGCGGTACACTAGGCATTCTTTCCTGAACCACAGATATTGTGCCTGAACTTGCTTTGCCAGCCGTATATTTACTTTTACTATGTCGCGAATTTTAGGCTATTCCTGTTGAAAACCATACACCCCTATGGAAAACATTACCTAAATCTTCAACACAGGGAGTGTGAATTGGAAATGAGGTTACCTAAACGAGTGGCTCCATCTGAAATCTACACCCCTTGTGTTTCAGATTAAGGGCATGTCTTCCATAGGCATGATAGGGGGAGCATGGATTTCAACTGGACTAACTCATTTTGCAACGTTGACTGCAGATATTGCTTAACATGTGTTCGTCTTCTGTTGGCATTTTCTTACATATCCTCTGATATTTAAGAATTAATGATTTCTTGCACGGTATTTATAAATGAATACGGCATGCCGGAACATTATTTTAGAAAACAAAACAGATGAGATCTTCATTGTATTTATTATTATTGCCAATTGCGCCATTTATTTAAATCAGCGATTATGGGAAAACTCACAAACTACCCAATATGTTAAAGAATACATCTACACTTTTAGACGATGTTGTAATGCACACGAGACGATGCGAACATGTGCAGTTCTTTGCCAGAGTACGGTACACTAGTGTACTTTAATGTGGAATGCATTTTACAAAAAGGTATTGAGCAATGATTGTGCCTGTGTTGTTCATCGTGTTTATTACGAGATGTACCATGAAGGAAGAGATATAAAATTGTGACAAAGAGGAACTTTTGTCAGTTGTATCGGATTTAGTGTGCATTAAGGGTTTGGCCACCCATTATCTGCACAGTATTTTTAGTGGGACCTGTGCCAAATTGCTTTCGGAATACGAGGAATGTCCTTCTGATATCAGACAATTTAGAATTTTTGAAATTCGCGATTTAGTACAAATTTTTGGAAAATTATTAGAAAATGTACATTTGACAATCCTCGAAGTAAATTAGGTAGACTTTAGATGTAATACTACTACTTAAAGTGTTTGTAGCTGGGATGAAAAGCCGACGATCATATGAAATATCAAGTTTACTTCGAGGTCTGTTAAATGTCAAAAATATCAATTTGTAATAATTTGCCACATAATCAATTTATATCTCGAATTTAAAAAAATCAAATTAATTTGATATCAGAAGGACATTCCCCGTGTTCAGAATGCAATTTGGTGTGTCTGGTGTACTCACAGGTCCCACAAAAAATACTGTGCAAATAATGGGTGACCAAATCCTTAATGCACACTAAATCCGATACAATTGACAAAATTTCATCTTCGTTACAATTTCATATCTCTTATCCTTAATGCTACATCTCGCAATGAACATGATGAGCAGCACAGGCACAATTATTGTCAATACCTAAAAATACGGTGCAATGGTGGATTACGGAGCCCTTATATCATAACATCATGTTGTTAAGACGTGATATGATCTGATCTAACATGACTAGGACAAATATTTTCAAAATTTCCTACCTGTAACTAAAGGTATTCAATGTAGCATAGATATTTAAAAGAGTGTATGAACAGCATGAACGGTCTTTAAATCTATAACATATTCGCCGTTTTAACCCCAACTAACCGTAACTTAAAACGATTTATTGATCAATGTATCTATTGAAAGTTCAAATTGTTTTTGAAGGGATTTCAACGCTTATGATTTGTTGGAAAATATAAACTACCCATTCCTCATCTATAACATAAATTTGAGTAAAAGAAAATGTCACTGTTGCTGTAGCAGACATGACAAGTCAGACACTATTATATCTACATTTAAATATTAACGATGCGTGATAACAAGTACATGTAATGCATTATTCTCTACTCATTCAGTTGGAAGATAATCAAATTATGACACCTGTATATCAATTTACCATTAGGAAGACAATTGAATAAGGAGAACGAGAAGCGATGTTCCGTCCCGGTGTTACGCTCAAATGAATTATGTACATGTGTCCATGAATTATGTACATGTGTCCAGGTATATTGAATATCCCAGGTATGCACTGTATCACTTATCGTCCTTGACGTACGTTTATACATTATTTTGAATGGGGTTAAAATGACGTTTGTGTTAAAGCATTAATGAATTTTAATTTTGCTATTCTTTATTCAAAATGTTGAAATAATATTAGTAATTGCCGGAAAGGGTTCCTGTTCATTTTAAGCTGATCAATGCTGCAAGAAACTCCACTGGTTATTTTGGCCATTTAACATGTAGTTTTATGGGAGGGCATTCAAGTTTTATTTTTAATTATGACTTTATGTCGAACTTTGCTCTGTTGACCTACAAAGACAACACATTTGCCGATTCCAAGGTGCAAGTTGGGACACGTGTAAACATTATAAATATGCCAAAAAAATCAGGTTTGAAAAAAAATACAAAAAAAACCAATTTCATATTATAAGATCGTATATTATGGCTTTAAGAGATAAAAAGTACATTATGTTTTCCATACACTTTAAAAAAATCTAGGCCCATGCCTTACACTACCCTTTCGTTATAGATGGTAAGGGACAGCAAACGTCTGGTTTTATTTCCCAGCAAATCATAAGCTTCCAAATATCTAAAGAATGATTTGAGTTTCAGCGGTTTTTTTTTAATGACATGGATATTATTTTCTTACCGCACTCGTCCTTTAAATCAAGGATTGGACATATACAAAACACAAATGGATACAAGACAGTACAAACATGTCTAGCTATGTGGCAAAGTGGTTATTTAAAGACCCATTCAGTGATCCCAGCGCAAGTGTAAAACAATTAAAATGGTTTATAAATTGATGAAAAGTGAAGGACATGTCATTCAAATTGTTATTTGGTATTTTTGAAATTAAAAACTTAGCTAAAACGAAGAAAACAGCAGTATTGACAAACCCCATTCGAATACACGTAGCTAATTCGGTATAATAAAATTACAGATTCATGTAAAATGCCTTATTTTGTCTTTGATTACACAGCTTTCGGCCGAACCACTAGCAGGCTATGTTAGCACATCTATAACAATAATAAATAAGGTACCGAAATCAGAATTTTGATGATTTTTACGTTCGTCCGGATGAGCAAATCACTGAATGGGCTTTTTATGTGTTTTCACCATTACGTGGGGTGGGGTGTATTTCATAAAGCAATATGAGCATACAGGCCGAGTCAAAAAGAAGTAAACTCATGTTTGAGGGGCTGTAACGCGAGATATGTAAAGAATCTGCTAAAGATAAAAATACCACTGGAAAGAGGAAATTCTACACGTCTAAATAAAAAAAGAATTATTGCAATTGCTTGCAGCAAATTCAAGTTATACTCATTTGAATACAACCACCCATTTTTGTAGCTGCACACGGTTTCACTTCCCAAGTAGGGGCCTACCTTAATATATTGATTGGTAAGGCGCTATATTCAAATGCTTTTTAAGTTATTGGTGTGGTTTCGATCAATAATTCCTACATGTTAAAGAGCTCTTTTCAATATGAATTTTACCTCGTTGCACTACATTATAATAAAACGGGCCAAATGACAACACTGCACCACAATTTACCGCACGGGAGCGCACGTTTCTGTCGACGAAGTATCATGAAGCTATGAGTCCCACTGAAGTTCAGCGTCTTTTTCGTCTCCAATTACCTACAGCTAACCGGGTTTCATGTAAGGGAGCAGTATATAAGAATGTGAACAGGCTCAATGTGCATGGGACACTAAGGAACAGACAGCCGGAAGCTTCAGGCAGACCACGAACTGCTAGATCACAAGTGAACATAGCTAGAGTTAGACATGCGTTACAGCAAGACCAAAGATCAGCTCAATCCTTTACCTAACATTCCCCAATCAAGCTTCTGCCAGATCGTTCGTAACGAATTGAATTGGTATCCATACAAACTATAGTACCGTCATGGACTTTGTTGAATATTAATTAAAAGCAAAAGTTGTCTTTACAACAATAAATCCTGTTAGCACTTTGCTGATTCGTCGAAATTGAAATGGATGAAAATCAATCGGCCGTGTGCAGCTACAAAAATGGGTGGTTGTATTCAAATGAGTATAACTTTAGTTTGCTGTGAGCAATTGCAATAATTCTTTTTTATTTAGACGTGTAGAATTTGCTCTTTCCAGTGATATTTTTAGCAGATTCCTTGCAGATCTCGAGTTACAGCCCCTCAAACATGAGTTTACTTCTTTTTGACTCAGCCTGTATACTGTTCAATGCGATATACCTTGAAGTGAAAAAAGAAACTAAAATGACATTGAGACGAAGAGGTAATTGTCAATTGCATCGAAATTTAGTTTGCTTTAAGGTGGTACTACACACCCTGATAAATTTTGTGACTAATTTTGCATTTTTCTCAAAAAATAACTACACACTGGTAACAAAAGTTACGTATATTATAGGGGCAAGGAATCCAATTACTTCACTGAAATTTCAGTGATTCAAGACAAGTGGTTCATTATATACTTTAAGAAATTAGGTACATTCTAGCGGTACCTCTTTTCCTATCATAAATAACGTACCGTATGTCTTGAGTCACTGAAATCCCAGTGTATTAACTGGATTTCTTGCCCCTATAATATATAGCTTTTGTTACCAGTGTGTTATTATTTTTTGATATATATAAATGCAAAAATAGTAACAAAATATTTATCAAGGGGTGTAGTACCACCTTAAATCATATTATATGGTGTTATTGTCACGACGTGGCGAGACCTGATCCAACAAGACCAGAATCGATCAATTTGAAATTTGAACGTTTACCATTTTGTTGTTCATATACTTTATGTCTGTTGTCCACGGTTTACTATTGTTTTGGTCTCTCCTTGCTTTTGTAAATCTCAAATTTAAATTGTGAGTGGATCCGATTGCATTGGCTTAAGGGAATAAGGGAAAGTTGAATCCACACGACACTTTTGCCAAACGGACGAGATCGATATTTGACCAAATACGAAAATGATCCACTAAGTTGAGCGTATTGATGGGTTAAAATGACGTTTACGTTTCATGCACTCTTTATGCTATTGACTACCCTTTCCTTAGAGATGGGAAGGGGCAGCAATCTGTTGGTTTCATTGTTTCTTAGCAAATCGCAATCTGTCAACTATTTGGGTAACAACTTAAGTATGTTCTTAAAATGGAATGAACATTGTTTTTTCTCACAGTACTCCTCACTTAAGGTATCTAGACAATGTTAGATGCATACACAAGGGTGCATATATATGTCAAATTATTTCATTAAAGTTGAGATGTTTTTTTGCGAGATGTACCTCGAATTGTAGATGTAAAATTGAGACAAAGAGGAAATTTGTTCATTGCATTGGAATTTAGTTTTGATTTAAAATCATATTTATGTTGTTACCTAATTCAATAAGACCAACATCGATAATTTTTCAAATTGTCACGTTTACCACGTTTACCATACTAATGTTGCATATATAATCTAAAATCTTAAAGCTACATTCGGCATTGTTGGTCGAAGCAGCCAAAAAAAAAAACCACCCGATTTTCATTATCAAAAACAATATTGTTGAAAAATAACAATAACGTTTTGCAAACGTCCATTATATACTTTGAAAACCTGCTTGATTTATTGTTGTTAATGAGTTATGTACTATTTACGATAGTGTTGTTGTTTCAGCCCCCTTTACAACATGACCCAAGAACAACAGGACCTACAAAGTATATCTGTTACATTTCAATTCTTTTACACACTCGGTATGAAATGATCAATGCAATTTTCGGACAAGCTTACTACCATTCTCAGGATGCTGGCTGTAAACTACAGAATCGGGACAGTATAAAATAGTTGCTAATCTTATAAATGTTATTATAATACATGTACACGTTGCGCGATCTATTTTCCGATGTTTACTGCTGTTTTGTCTCTCTTTGCTGTTGTCTACATATCTCAAATACAAGTTGATCAGACTTGAGAAAAATTTAAGGTTAGCAACTATTTTAAACTGTTGCGATTTGGTAATTCACAGCATCTTGCGAATGGTAGTGAGCTTTGGCAAAAATTGCATTGATCATTTCATAGCGAATCTGTAGAAGAATTCAAATATCACAAGTACTCTTGTAGGTCTTGTGGTTCTTGAGTTATGTTGTAAAGAGGGCTGAAACAATAACACTTTGGTTAAACGTACATAATTTATTCACAACAATAAATCAAGCACGTTTTCAAAGTATATGATTTGTAGAATGAACTTTTGCAAAACATCAAAATGTTATTTTTCAATAATATATTGATTTAGATAATTAAAATCGATTTTGGCTGCTTCGAACAACACTAGATCGTGTAGCCTTAAAACCATCCAGGGCAACACGTCTTGGATACTTTAACAAACGGACAAGATCGATATTTCGGTATGTCACGTCATTGAATTATACATGCAGTAAGATTAATATAAAAAGTTTTTTCCTAAAATGTGTTTATTGGTTTGGAATTGCAATAATTTAAATTCATAAAATTGCAATTGAAGTTGAATGTTTTATTTATTTAACATATAAAAAATTGTTTTTGGTTCGTTTGGGCTGCTTTAAATTACATTATGGGTAAGGTAGTCTAATTCATTATGTCGTGAACTACACATTCGCAAGGAAACACTAAAAGAACAAATAATGTATAACCGTAATGTCAAGGACCATCGGTGAGATACCCTGGGATATTCAATATAGTTGGACACATGTACATAATTCATTTAAGCGTAACATCGATTCGCCTTATTAAATTGTCTCCCTGATTGTAAATAGTTACACACGTGTCATGCTTTAATTATCTTCTGACTGAATAAGGGAGGGAATAATGATTGACTGATGTGTTTGTTAGTCACGTATCATTATTAATTAAATCTACATTTTTAGTGTTTGAAGTGTCAGTATAATTCGAGGGTTGGGAGCCATTATATTACATGATTATATTACATAATACATTTGTATATTACATATTTACATGATATACCTAACGTCATGTGTTGGAAAAACAAAATGAGCATAAAGTCGCCAGGCCATTATAGAATTTTCTGAATCAATATATTATTGAAAAATAACACTTTGGTGTTTTACAAAAGTTCATTCTACCAATCATATAATATACCTTGAAAACTTGCTTAATTTATTGTTGTTAATGAGTTATGTACGTTTTACAAAAGTGTTGTTGTTTCAGCCCTCTTTACAACATAACTTATGAACCACAGGACCTACAAAAGTATATCTGTGATTTTTGAAATCTTCTGCACGCTCGCTATGAATTGAGCAATGCAATTTTTGTTAAAGTTCACTATACCATTCGCAAGATGCTGTGAACTACTTTTTTTCTGCTGCTTCGACCAACAATACATCGTATACCCTTAAGCGTGACAAAATTCAATAGAAAACAAAAGACGTCGTGGAGGATATATTGATTTTTGAAGACCAAAGCAAGGAGCCAACATTATACTCATTTTGTGAGAGCTGGTCATAGTGAATTACGGCTTTCTGGTTCTGAACCCTCGAATTATTGCTGTCTGCTACAGAAAATTGACTTTTTATTGTACTCAATATTAATAATATTTTGAAGAGCTCTGTTGCAAAAGGCCTAAACATACACCTCTGGCTGAAATTGAGTTATTGGTAAGATATTATAGTGTGGGTAAAAATACACATTTTGGTGGTTGTTTGAATTTCGTACCACCTTCTCTTCCGGAGATATCGTATTATTTTCCGTTTGTGAAATCTTAGGAAAATTCCAGAAATCTGAACTTAAAATGAATATAAATAAAATGATTTGATATATAACAGTTAGCCTTGAATGTTCTTTAACTATTAAAACCAAAATGAACCGTTTTGGGGTCACTATGTTTGGAAAAAAAATCATTTTAATGAACAAAAGTTGTAGCTTCGGAAATGCTCAAAAATGGCATTTTGCCGGATTTAATTAAAAATTCATAATTAAAAAAGTAAATGAGATATTT
This sequence comes from Amphiura filiformis, assembly GCF_039555335.1. Classification (NCBI taxonomy): domain Eukaryota; kingdom Metazoa; phylum Echinodermata; class Ophiuroidea; order Amphilepidida; family Amphiuridae; genus Amphiura; species Amphiura filiformis. The sequence goes on along the minus strand of NC_092640.1, from coordinate 36,982,631 downwards.
CAATTTTTCTTTTTGATTTTGAAAGCATTAGTCGGGTCAAGACATGAACGCAAGAAGACCATTAGTCCACTTGGCCCCTCAATATGTTTACACTAAAGTTCTTAGGGTTTTATAATGTTTAATACATGTTCCAGAGTGAAAACAGCATGAAAGGTTGTGAAAGATTTGTTTTGGCCCCTGAACATGTATAAAACATTACCAAACTTATACGAAACTATACGCAACCTGAGTGTATACATGTTGAGGGGCCAAGTGGACTTAAGGTCTTCTTGTGCTCAGGTCATCAGGTTACATAAAGTAGTGCAAACAAATGGGCTCAAATGTGATTGCAAAGATGGTTTCTAGAAGACGGGTAAATGTATTTTGTTGCAAAAGCCATTACATCCATAAAAGACGCGATATAAAATAAATAATAAAATAAATAAGAAGGCTTGAATATTGTACCAAAAATATTCTTTTAGTTTCTATTCATCAACACTTTATCCAAACCCAAATTGAATCCAATCGAACAAGCAATACTTGCACAATTAAAAAAGCTGTTTTTCTTAAAAAGTCAAAAAGTGGATTTAAGAGCTTTTGCAACAAAGCTTTTCATACATGTATTATGAACATTGTATAAATTAGCCCTACCACATGGCCTTTTCTTACATAAAAAAATCTGCAGGACACCATTTATGTTTTCACAGTCTTTTAAAAATCTAAGCATTCCACTCCTCAGATGGGAAAGGGTAGCTTATACAGAAACTTCTGGTTTGTTCCCTTAACAAATACATATCGTAACCTGTCAAATATCTGCAAAACAATTTCAACTTTTACTGCGGTACAACAGTGACTTTTGTACAAGCTAATCCTAACCCTAACCCTAATCCTAACCCTAACCCTAATCCTAACCCTAATCCTAACCCTAATCCCAACCCTAAACTAACCCTAAACTTAACCCTAACCCTAGCCCTAATTTCGTGTAAAATTACATGAAGGAATAACCCAAATTAGGCTATTATACAAATTGTTCAAAGAGCTTATTTTCAGATGGGCTTCACTTATATTTTTAAATTGCATATCCAAGATTTTTGCTTGGTATCACAAGAATTTCATGATTTACCCAAATATACCAAAAGAAAGTACTATAAATTCCCAATTTGAACTCGATCGTAGAATATTTCTTGCAGTCGGAAAGCAAATTCGACACATGGAGTATCAGCCATGTTATTGATGTGCCCATGAGGTGTTAGTAATTATAGTAATCATAGGGTTTATGAAGGGTGATACGTACCTTGCCACCTGACTTAAATATTGGAATTTAACATTGCGTGCTCAATACAGGTGTAGAATGAATTGGAATCCAAATCGCATAAATCAATCCGAGAAACTCGTGAAAATGTTCTTTACATTAGTGTGAGTCAAAATGATATACACCTAAAAATACTTAGCAGACACAATTAAAGGAAGGTGATCAGATATATTTGGAAAACCGAATTCTTAAAACTTATGTATAACATAAAATGTACCTTTCAAGCATTAATGCAAAAAGAACATGTAAATGTTCCTTGTAAATGCGATTAATTCCTTATGGAATTACTGACATTTATAGAGCGTGAAACTGGTTGTCTACAGTGTTTTTAAGTTAATGATAATCATAATGATCCTGTAATAAACTGATATCAAAATAATATTTTTTAATCAAAAAACTGTTGCATTAGTCTCTAACGTGGTATACCACAATTAAGACTAATTCAACAGTTTTTTGATGATTTCTTCGGAAATATACCGATCTGGAACGCCTAATTTCAATATGAAGAGGTTGTCAATCAGGGTCGCCCATCTTTAAATGCCCATTCAGTCATCCCAGCGAAGGTGTAAAAAAATTAAAATTGTTTATAAATTGCCTAAGAGTGAAGGATAAGTCATTACATTACAAAACAGCAGCATTGACAAAGTCGAAGCCCCATTCAAATACATGTAGCTAATTTCAATACTGAAGTAGAAAATTTTTTAATTCATGTAGAATGTCTCATTTTGTCTTTGATGCGTGGCTTTCGGCTTAACCACTAGCAGGCTATGTTAGCACATCTATGACAAATTACCAATAAAGGTGCCAACATTTTTACGATCCTCCGGATACCATGAGCAAATCAATTAATGGGTCTTTAAGCAGGCTAAGTATACTTGATGCACTACAATTATTGGTCCTTGTGTTGACATTTGTAGTAAAATTGCCATATCTTATGATTAAAATAAACTAATATCTAAAATTCGAAACGTATGTTACGGTGAAAACGACATCCTATCATAAGCGCAACGTTAGTTTGATCAAAATTGACCACGATTCCAGAAACTAAAAATAGCTGGGTACAGGTCTTTTTGACTCACCTGTATTTGCTCTGATCACTACCTATTACGCATAGTACAGCTGCCAGTGTCACATTTCAAAAAGCACGGGGCTTTACATGAATTCGTGTTTACTAGAAAGTTGTAGTCAATTTTGTGGTTCAACACCATTGTCATGCCTAGTTTAGAACAAGAAGGATATAACATTTTTTTTTAAACCGAAGTTGATTTATAGCTGAATCTTGTGAAGTTAAGATTTGAGTGTATGTTTTATAGTATATTATCGAGAGATTTATTGCACCTGTCTGCCAAGTAATTTTAACAACTTCTGCAATGATCCATCAACTTCTGACTGACATTGTCACATAATATTATATGTCTCTTTTAGTCCCTAACTTCGAAACACGTTTATGATGAATATCATTCATTTTGAATCACTAACAAATATTTACTATATGCTATGCCACTTTAAGGGGACACGACGATTTTCATTATTTAAATCAATATATTATTGAAAATAATACTTTGGTGTTTTGCAAAAGTTCATTCTACAAATCGTATACTTTGAAAACGGCCTGATTTACAAAGGCATTGTTGTTTCAGCCCTCTTTACAACACAACTCAAGAACCACAGGTCCTACAAATGTATATCTGTGATATTTGAATTTGTATCTTTTTTCAAAATGTGTTTGAACATCAGCACCAGCTACAATTCTTTAGTCATCAGTTATCATTTTTTACAATGGGCCTTACCGTTTTCCTTTTCTTTAAAACAACGCGTTCTGTTACTTTATTGTTAAAATTCTAAATTTGATTTGCATGCTCAATTGATGGGTTCGCAGGAGAAGGTAGTAAACAACCCTTTCGTGCTATTGATAATGTGAGCGGCAAATTCCTCCGCTGATCACCTGTGTGATGTATTCTAACCAGAAACTAAAACAATATACGAATTCGAGCAGAACAAAATATTAAATGTATCTTGTATCTCCTAGTGTTACGCTCCCTCCATGCATGCTGCTAAACAAGGCTCATTAAAGTGGTTATGTAACAGGATTAATTACCATAGCGATAAGTGAAAACAACTTTTGAATTATTGCCCTGCACTAGGCGTACCCTGTAACATCGTACCATAGATTATCAAAGATGGGCATAGAGACCTGGAACGTAATTCTTTGGACATTTCACATAATGCAGAGTCCATGTATACGTTTCATTCGCACCTGTATGATTAGTGTCTTTGAAACGAGCGGTGTTGTATTCAATCTATGATTGCACACATACACAGACATTCGAGGTGCAGGGCAATACATACTAAATGTTGCTTCCCAAAGCTTAAGTTTATACAGATCACTGTCAAGCTTTTCAAGTCATTTTTGGTGTCTAAGTTTTGCTTCTTAAATCTATGCATATCACTACCTTGCCTTAAAAGTTACCTTGGCTCGAAAAATAAGGCGGGCTTCGTAGTGTTTACGCACTCATATTTATTGTGATCCCTGGTGATACCAAAATACCGTCAAACCGACAGTCAGTAAAGGATTGTTCGACCCATAGTAATTTCGTGTCTGCCGAGCATGACGTGCTACTCATTCTATCTGATATCAATATTTTAAAAATATTACATTTACTGGTTGGTACTATTCAGCACAAGCAGCAACAAACATCGTATTGATCAATAATATAACGAGACAATTGCAGTTCTGAAGTTGGATGCTATTTTTATGAACACATTTTGAGATGTATTAGCCAGTGGTCACTGAACTAATTCTAAATTGCGTTTATGTTAAATATGACCCTAAAATCCTATCTCACACTACCAGATTCATATTGAACTGCCCCCAGAGTACACGGCTGCCCATCTACTTCACTGGAATACTGATTGAGTACCCGTGTGGTTATTCTAGAGTACACACATCGGAATCACACATACAATACACCATTACTGGATTGGGTACTCTCTGGTACTCAATAAGCCATATTATAACATTTTCAAACAAAATAGATCAGCATTTATTTACCATAAAATGTTAGCTGTTACTGTCAGATGTATCCCCTTTTATTTTTGAGCCGAACAACTACGGCAAAGCAAAGAAAATTGGAATTTACTACCAGCGCACATGTCGCCAATACGTACCACTTCTTCGGTCATGTTGTGGTACGACCCTTTGTTGTGTATATCACCGTCCCGCACGCCGTGACGTACTGTGTGTTATGAACATCGTGTATCACGGCTGTTTGATGTATACAGAATTGGCGTCATTATTAACTAAATGCAAACTATAGATGGCGCTATTTATCCTAAATCAAATTTCTTTATTTGCAAGGGCTAGGTGGTTAATTAAAACAGCTGGAATAGGTGAAACAAGCAACAAGGAAATTTTATAAACATATTTTATCAAACAAAAGTAGGAATTATTTGTATTAAAAGCTTGAAACAGTAATTTCCAGTAACTAAATAGCGCCACCAATTTTGTCATTAATAGATACATTTTATATATGAAAAAGCTATAAAAATGCTATAAAAGTGAATAATTTTGTAACAGAGGGGAAATTAAAGTTGAGAATGACTCAAAAGCCTCTGTATACATTAGCATGATATCACATATAGCTGTTTAAGCCTAAAATTTGGCTGTAAAATTAATAAATGATCCCATCAAACAACCGTGGTATGCGTTCGACTAATAATTCCATCGTAATAATAAAGCGCGGATTTCGGCGTTTTATTCAAAATCTCAGATTTTGACAAAACTACAGCACCTAGAGTCTTGATTTTTGCAGGGTATATTGGTTTAATAAAGTACAATTTAATCGTGTAAAAAAGGAATTTTAAAAATTCAGTGAGGGCGTCTTCCTCAGCAAATGTTATAATATGGCTTTAAGTAGCTGGGCAGCAGTGTACCTCTAGGTTTGGCAGCAATACGACAGTTCTTTGCTCTATTGGCCTGCATAGCGTCCAATCTCTGTGTTTTGACTCGTATGGCTTCTGCATGCTACGGTGAGTTGAGGATTTTAATATCACCTCTCAAGGTTAGCAACTATTTTAAACTGTTGCGATTTGGTAGTTAACAGCATCTTGCGAATGGTAGTGAGCTTTGGCAAAAATTGCATTGATCATTTCATAGTGAGTGTGTAGAAGAATTCAAATATCACAGATATATTTTTGTAGGTCCTGTGTTTCTTGAGTTATGTTGTAAAGAGGGATGAAACAACAACACCTTTGTAAAATGTATATAACTCATTTACAACAATACATCAAGCCGGTTTTCAAAGTATATAATTTGTAGAATGAACTTGTGCAAAACATCAAAGCATCAATAATATATTGATTTAGATAATGAAAATCGATTTTATGGTTGCTTCGACCAACAATACCTAGTCTACAGTTAATTTGCCAGCTTTCTTGTGCATTTATGAACTTTATGAACATCCTAAAAGTTTTTGCCCTACCCTGCACATTACAGATAACACAAAGATAATTTATACCATTGACATACTATACTAATTAGGAAAGTTTACCGTCAAGGTATTTCACCGCATCGGATAATCATGATAGTATAATCTTCTGGTAGCAATAAAATATTGTATCCATTAAAAAGTGAAGAATGCTTCTAAATCCATCTATGCTTATGAATATTGCATATTTCTTAGTGATGACGTAACTGTATTGTCACAAGGGAGGTGTAATACTCGCTTATATTGACACCATTATGGGCATGTGTACGTCATCAACTTCAAAAAGAAGCAAAACGAAGTATTTGATATTCAAAGGCTGCCGTGTGTAATTTTGCACAGATTTTCCCTGTCTTTTTGACAATAGAAGAAAAGAAATATCGAAAAAATATTTTTTTCATTGATGGTATGTAACATGATGTCGGTCAAGTTAGGATTTTTTTTCTGTGTGATATTAGCTTTTCTTTTAAAGTCACAGTCAACTGGGGCATGCCAAAATTCACCGGATCCAATTTCTACACATTGAGCCATAGGCAATTTGTGATGTATTGATCACACCACGCTAAGTATAGCGGAAAGTGGAACAACTATCATGTTATCTACTACAATATCTACTTTGTGTAAACATGAAAAATCGCCAAATCTTTGAATATCGATGCTTAAATCACAGGATGGGATATTGTAATTCTTCTGCTTTACCCCTGACATTGAGTCATATTGTTTTCATAGTTCTTGGATTAGTTCTGGATTGTACATTTTTGATACATGCTGTTATTTATTCGTGATTGTTTTAAAGGAAGTATCCGACAATCACAACTTTATACCTTATATGTTAGAAAAATAATTATCAAACACGAATCACACGGCTTTCATTAAAACTTTCATTCGTTCATATTGACTATACAAAACTAATAAAAACAGCTATCTCTCAACACGAGATATTCAAAATTCCCGGGCGCCGACTGTCTAGTGCAATGACGTCATGGTTATTTGTGCTCAATTGTCGTCAGTCTTCATTGGATTCGCTGTCGAAGTGATGTAATAATCGCATTAACTATCATAGCACTAGATTAAAACAATGTTTTAATATATCGCGCTGCACAAGTAAGTTCACGTGTTACCTCTGCATTGAACCACATAAAAAGGTCGGGATAAAGACCTGGATCGTAATTCTATAGAATATTCATATCATGCTGATCACTCGCACCTGTAAGATTAGTATATTTAAAAAGAGCGGCATTGCATTCAATCTATGATTGCAGACATACACAGGAGATGAGTGCAACCTGCTTGTAATGCAGCGCGATATATTCAAAAATGGTTTGAACCTATTACTATGGTAGTTAATCCGGCTATTACATCACTTCGACAGCGAATATATTTTCTTATATAATTATAAGGCATAATGTTGTGATTGCCGGAAAATTCATTTGATGAGATAACCGTGTAATGGGTTATTCCAGTTGAAACCATACAATCCCCTATGGAAGACATGGCCTTAATAAATCTTCCACATATGGAGTGTGAATTTCAAATGGGGTTACCTGAATGGTTGACTCTATTTGAAATCCACACCTCCTGTGTGGCAGATAAAAGTCATATCAGTAGGTGTATGGAATAGCCTAATAGCTAAATACGGAGGTGTATGATACGTATTTAAAAATATAGGTAAAGGTAATGGAGACGATCCTGTATAAACAGTGATCGGAGTGCCCATCTCTCTTTCATTGGTGATTGGGCCAGACTCCTCCATGTAATGTTGCTATAGGGGGGATCGCTACACCTCCTCTACAGCGAGTCTGTTACCTTCCCAGAATTTAAGAATACCGGTACCCATTTAAACACCTGGGTGGAGAGGAGTAATCGAGATAAAGTGCCTTACTCAAGGGCACAACACGATGGCGTCGCCGGGGCTCGAACCCGCAACCTTCCGATTATGAGTCAGTGCCCATTCCGCTAGGCCACCGTGCTCCCTAAAATATAGAACATACCGTATAGTGCAATTGTTCCAAAAACAGAACACATTGCTATCAATACGATACTGATCAAAATGGCACAAAGCAGCACATGGAGTACTCCTGAATTGGCACAAAACATCTATGCACAAAACAACTATATATGAATATTAGATCAAAAGAGATGCAGCATTTCAAAATATCAATAATATCGGTTTTCACGCTCGGGCTTTGCAGAGATATGTTCTATATTTTGACACAATTTCGTAATTTTTTCTAAAAGATTGTTTTGGTAGAAAATGACACTTTCAGATATTAAAGTTGAAACTCGGCTAAATTAGATTGTTTGATAGCGAAGTTTGTAGGTAACATTGAGTAAAACTGTCGGATGTCTGTCAGAAATTGAGGTGTGCGTGGGTCGTAATTATTGGCATGCGATGAACATGATGTAGAAATTAGAGGTTACACTACATTTTTTTTCTGTAAGTGGCCTTTCAAAATACCAGCTGTACCAGTCCCGGAACGATACATGTTTCAAAATAGCCGGCCAAGTTACACAATCCCTCATTTCAAATATATAGTTTTGGTTTCTCTATTGTTCAGAAACCAAAAATCAAGGGATTAAAATGTGGAGATGAACTGGTATGCAATCATAACACTATTGTGCTGGGAGGACACAAGAGGGTATATACGTATAATCAAAAGTATATTGGCCTATAACCATACGTATATAATAGCCTATTGTGCTAACATTTTCATTATCGATATCTATCAACGCGGGCGACTTTTGCCGTAGGTGGCACACTTCCATGACACCATAAAATTACACCCGAGTTCCGAGATTCGTTTGATAAGTTATGCATAGACATCGTTGAGACACAAATGATGGATATATACGAGACCTAGGCCTACATGTAGAAATCATGTGCATATATTGAGGGGGGGTGTTTTGTTTATTTGTCTGAAATATAAACGATGCATGATGATGTAGATGATTTGATTATGAATTAGATTATTCCCGGAAAGCACAACCCATACCTCTTACCTATGTTCCCTCCGCCACCTATATATAACCTCCTCCCTCCCCTCCCCACACTCGATATCGACTCTTCCCTATTATTCGACTCCACTCTTGAGCCCCCTCTCCCCCTCCTTCCCTTCCCACTTCCAATGCTCTCTCCCTCTGTTTCTCTTTCTCCCTTACCCTTACCCCCCTCCCCCTCACACACACACATACCCTCTTTCCCTGGCGATCTCTTCTATCTCTCTCTCTCTCTCTATTCTCCAATAAATAAATTGAATAAAAGTTAGTTTAAACCAGCTTTCTATGATATTGATCTTCCGTCATGCGACATGTACATAAATAGAGTTATGTATAATAGTGTTGATATCAATGAAGTCATAATCTGTCAAGTGGCTATTGTAATGTCTGTGGAAATATTTCGATGGTCTATATATTTTCACAGTGAAATCAGCTTAGGCTAATTCGTAGTCTCAAGTCAATGCTTTCAAACTAAATCAATGCTTTCAAATGTAGACTGCTTTGTTCGACTTCTCTGCTCTTGAATATTGCACTGCGAAATTTAAACATTTCTTTTGTATACTTAGAGTAGGTAACTTCAAATCAAATAATTTTACGATCCACACCACTTATAAGAAACTGAAACCAAAACCGAAACTGACTGACACAAATGTTCGGTTTTAAACAAAAGGTAGAAACAATGAGTTCGATATCTTATGATTCAAGTGGTTAGGCAGGACAATAGGAAACCACGTGACCAAAACCAAAACTAAAACTATATATTTGAAATGAGGCAGTGTAACTTCGAGGTTATGCAGTGGATTAATTTTAATCAGGATACCCTATTGTTAATTCATAACCTCATTAATAAACGCGATGCGTGCGATCCAATTACATTTAGTTATTTGTGAAAACGCGAACGCAAATCGAGGTCATTAATATCTCACAACTGACCGCAAAATGCCTAATTGTTCCAATGTCGCACACAATTGACCGGTGTTTGCGTGTTGTTGTGGGTCGAACAAACTGCGAGCGCGCTGGCTGCCGTATTTGGATTGCGAGCTACCATATTTTCACAGATTGTTATACGCACTTTTGTTATTGGCCGTCCTGTTTTAGCCTGATCGATTTTTGGAAAGGAAAGATGTAAAAATCATCTATTTTTATAAACTGTTGAGCAAAATTGTGTGTTATTTTGTAAGGTGAAGAGATTAAAGTGACGGTTATGAATGAGGTTAATAACTTTGCATCGGTAATATGTCGGGCATTGTGAAAAATCTAAACATTTTGCTTTGGACCTCGGAACATCCCTCGGTTCCAAAGGCAAAATGTTTAGATTTTTCAAAATGCCCTCCAAGTAACCGATGCGCAGTTATTAACCTCAAAATATCGCGCTTGAGTAAGGTGGAAAACCTCTATTAAAATTCGCTTTGCACCACTGAGGTCCCGGGCTCGAGCCCTGCTTTTCACAGCTTTTTCTCCGAGTTATCCGTTTCCCCATTCACCTGTATCTTATCTGCCTCACCTGGGTATCTAGATCTGACTTGTCTTCCTTCTTGAATATGATAAATAAAAGTATTGTAAAATGGCGCAAATGGTCTAAATAACCGATAAAAGTAGAAGTAAAGTTGGCGAACCTGTATACAAACAGTAAACCGGAGCGCCCATCTCTCTTTCATTGGCAATTGGGCCAGACTCCTCCGGGGGAGGGGGTCGTTATACCTCCTCCACAGCGAGTCTGTAACCTTTCCAGCATCAAACATGTTAAAGAATGCAGGTACCCATTTATACACCTGAGTAGAAATGAGGTGAAACCCCTTATCCAAGGCTACAACGCGCATAGCCACAGCGCGGCTCGCGGAGCTCGAACCCACAATCACAAGATCATGAGGCATGTGCTCTACCATTAGACCACACATGCCCTCAACCAAAGAGCTTTTAAATAGAAATAGAGTCGCAATAGATTATATAATCTTTTGTTCGTTTGATGCCGATTAGAAGTTGCGACAGGCTATTCATAAAAGTGGTACCATTGTTTCTAATAAAGGGGTTCCGCCATTAAATTGGTCACTGATCCGGCATCATATTAACGCTCTACACAACAGGCGAGTATCAATAACCCGGGGGGGGTTCTTCCTGGTTGAAGGTATACGGGGATGTGCCACGGTTTTGGGGTACCTTTTCAGCGATTTTGGTATATCGATGGGTGGGTTTTCAGTGGATACCAATGCGCCCAATTGGGCGCATTTGGGCAAAAATGCCATTAAAGCACCCAATTATGGCAAATTTGGGTGCTTTTGGGTGCTTTTCTTGAAAATTAGTATACTGATGGGTAGCAAAAACAGCAAAAGTAGGTATAGAGAAAGTCAGCATCCGAAAGTCTGGCACACCCCGTACAAAATTTTTCGAAGAACCCCCCCCGGGATCAATAAGTGACCACGCTACAGTCATGTGTAAGGGCAGTCATGTGTAAAGTGGTACCATTGTACTCATATATCCCAAATGTGTGCTTGTGTGGGTCTGAAGACTATAAGGAGGCTTCAGCTGTCGATGCAATCATCTTTATCACCCACCTGACGATAGGTGTTTCATTTAAATAAATTGAATGCTCTTGGTGATCGATTACACATTAGAATGTATGAAGGCTGCCATGTCCAGTCCATATATCTATATTACACTATAATGGTAATCGCTATACGTATACATGTAAGTATAAGTATAGGCCTATAAAGGTTGTTTTTAAGAAATTTCCATTTAATTTTATTTTAAGAAGGAGATTGGTATAGAAATGGTGGCGTACCCAAAGAGGGGAGGGGGTTGGGGAGGGGCAGATTCACCTCTGTGAGAAGTCTTGGGAGGGAGGAGGAGGGGATATGGAGAATGAGAGAGGGCTGGAGGAAGGAGAAATAAAAAGATATAATAAAGACAAGGAGATAAAGAGAAATATAAGGAAAATGATGGGAATGAGAGAGGGAGGGTGAGAGGGGACAATGAGAGCGAGGGAGTGATAACATGTAGGCCTAGGAAAGAATAAGTACAGAGAAGGGAAAAGAAAGGAATGATGACTACATTTAATAATAATTATTAGGCCTATTATAATAACTAAACACATAACAGCACTGGGCAGCCATTCGACGATGTCAATGCCTTTATTCGTTACGTAATTAAAACGCCCAGTCAGATGTATTTCACACCTACCAAACACAACTCACCCAATTTCGCAAACTAGACGTTGAATGTACACTCTCATGAATATTGATTGGCAACATTTTCCAATATGTCAGCGCTCTAATCGGAAACAATAGAACAATAGACCCTGCAGAGCGTTGCCCTCAACCGTCAAAGTGATCGATAAGCGCCAATAAATATAAGCACTCAATACAACCCTCAGTTGTACATAATCTACAGTGCGCAAAATAATTAAGGTACTAGTTATTTTTACCCCATGTCCTAAACAAAGACAGATATGTCATTCATTGCCCTATTGATTTGTGCACAAAGCGTTCTCGAAGAGAATTGGCGCCGGGCTTTAATTGATTAGCATGTTAAACTAGTGCCGTGCTTTCATTGATTAGAACACAAAAGTGCAACTTTTGATTTCATGCCTTAAATTTTAGATTTCTTTAATTCTCAGCCGATTTCAAGAAATTAGAGTCATGTATTGGCTGCTTGTTTTTATTTTGAAATAATTGTCTTTTTTATGATATACAGGGGTGAACATAACGGGTACCTTAATCGTTTGCGCATGCAGTGTATATCATACGTACACAGGTACACTAGTGTACTTTTGGATACAAGAATAAGCTTGAATCAGTTATCTTGATGTTATAGTATCAATCGGTTCAAAGCACGAAATCGATGTTTGGTAAAATCAATGCAAGTCATAATTTGGTAGTACAACAATTCCACGTGTTTTAACTTAACAATACTTTTTAGTAAATTTAGATGATTTAACCGTATGGTTACAATCGTTTACATGTCTATGTAACACTTCCTTAACAATCTCTATGCTGTAGTATTGACTCACGTTGATAAACAGTTTTAAATTATCATATTACAAAGAACGAACTATTGTGACGAAATTTAAACGTATTATTCATGAGAATCCCGCTCTCAACTAAATTGATATTAAGGGCGTTGGCTCTAAAAATGTTAGGCCTTGTTATGTAAATAAGACAATTTCATGCTCCATGACTTTCACGCTGGATCTCGGAACTTATTCGTTTGTTATGCTAAATCCTTTCCCTATTTTCTGTGCACTTGGTGTCAAAAATGTTATGTCTCAGACAATACGTTATATGAAAGGAGCACTGGCGTTTCTTTTATGAGTTGGGAAAAGTGTAACTTTTACTTAATGTGCGATGGCGACTCAGTGCATAATATGGTTTCTGAAGAAATTTATAAATGGCATGATTTCTTCAAAGGTCTCAGAACACCTGATGTTAGTGATTTTACGCAGGTCTTACAAAGTCGAAATGTGCTCCTTGACCAGATGCCTGCCTATCGAGAACAAAATTCTAGTATAGTAATCAATCTGTTTTTAATAGGTTTTTAGTGAAAGAGTTTAAGGTCAATAATGCTGGATTGATTTTCAAGTATGCAATAGCTGAGTGTGATTTACAGCCTACAGGCTGATGAATGAATCTTGGCACAGTGAACTTGGCAAAGTGAAAACCTCATATTATGTAACCATCCATCACGAACCTGCCAGGTGATATTCAGAGAGATATATGGCTCAATAAACTCAATAAAATTTAATTCGTTGTAGAAGTTGTGATGTAGCGATAGGGGTAAACAAGTTTTGAATGTATTGCCCTGCACTTATCACCTGTCATGTCTCTGTGTGTGTGCAATCATAGATTAAAATACAATACCACTCTTTTCAAGACACTGATCGTACAGGTGCGAGTGAAACGTACACGGGATTCCATAGAATTATGATCCAGGTCGTTGTGCCTGTTCTCTGATAATCATTGGTGCGATGCAGAGTCAAAGCGTGCATCTTAGTCCAGAGCAATACATTCAAAAATTGTTTTCACCTACCGCTATGGTAATTATTCCTGCTACATCACTACTTCTACGGCTAATAGTAACCAAAGAAATTCTTAGAGGATTATTGATTATTTGAGTGAATAATTAATTAAGCAATTATCATATATGAGACATTATTTTGAAGCTTTTTTCAACTTTACACCCGGTTCGTCGTGGACGGTCACATATAATAAACAGGATTTTGTTCGAAATATTGAAGCCAATAAGCGATCTTGGTACGCAAGTCACAATGTGAATGTATAACTTTAATCAAATAACAGAGGCCCTAAATGCAATTTTTTTGCTCCCGAATGGATCCATGATGAAACTGGGTATATAGGTAAGAAGTGTGGGCCAGTATGTCATTCACTAAGGTGATAATAATATGATGAAATCGGATTGCCCTCCTAAAGAGTTTGAAGCTTAAAAAGCCAGCGGAATAATCGCTCCCGTCCCTAACTCTAACTGGCGAAAGGTAATGATACTTGTTTTGCCATTTTCTAATCCACGTACTTGTGCCTGCGCCTTCGTTGTGCCTCATACCTACTGTGTTTTCCTTTCGTGATCGTGAGGTAAAACAAATAATGTGAAATTGAATTGTCTCAAGACGGGAGACAGGAGTCGCCTGTTTCAAAATAGTATAGTACGTTTGGTACATTGAATTTTCATTCCTTACTTTGTCCACATTTTTGACAATTATATTGCTTTTCATAATTGAGCATAGAATGGTCTGACTTTTTAATTATGCTTACTTTTCTTTTACTGAAAACGAAGTACACGATAAATAAACCTGGTTTTAAACATACAAGACCTCTTTATAAACACAATACAGGGTGTCCCTGAAAGAACTGAATCGTCGGTAACTGAATTATTTAAACGCATAACCCAAATATAACTAAATAACCGACGTGGTTGAGGAATATATCAGCTATAACAGACTTTTTGAATTTTGACAATTGACCGCTCCGTTTTCAAAATAAAAGAATTGTACGAAACTACCTCATTTTCTATCCCTGCCACGGAGTCAAATATCTATCAATGGCAATAGACGCCTCATGATCTGCAGTGATTAGCACTCCGAATACAGATCATCGATTGATATTTGAATCAGTGGAAAGGTTTAAAAATGAGGGAGTTTCGTAAAATTCTTATATTTCAAGACGGGTGTGGTCAATTTAAAAAGTATGTGATATGTGATAAATTTCTCAACCACACCAGTTATTTACTTATCTTTAGTTGTGGCGTTAAAACACCCAAAAGAATTAAGTTTCTGACGATACGGTTCTTTCAGGGACATCCTGTATCAGGTGTCTAAAATGTAACAATTATAATAATGTCATGTTTTGTGGACTCTCTATATTGTTTACTATTAACTGTTTAACTATTTATTTGCTTAAAGTAATTGTATTATTGTAACTAAAGATTGGTTTCTTTGTACACTTTGTTTTATTTTTGTGTGTATTTTCGTTGTTTTTTGATTATAATTGTTAGTTATAAGGGTGGTGCATCGTTCTCATGTCTCTTGGCTCTGTAATATACCTACCTCCATCAATATTTTGTTAATGTACAATAATTTAGCTTCAAACTTAGGCCATTACATTTAATGCCTTTAAGGGTAGGATAGGTATTGTTGGTTGAAGCAGCAAAAACATTTATTTTCATTATCTAAATCAATATATTATTGACAAATAACACTTTAATGTTTTGCAAAAGTTCATTCTACAAATCATATACTTTGAAAACTTCCTTGAGTTATTGTTGTTAATGAGTTATGAAAGTTTTACAAACGTGTTGTTGTTTCAGCCCTCTTTACAACATAACTCAAGACACAGGACCTACAAAAATATTTATGTGATATTTGAATTCTTCTACACGCTCGCTGTGAAATGATCAATGCAATGTTTTGCCAAAGCTCACTACCATTCGCAAGATGTTATAAACTACCAAATCGCAACAGTTTAAAATAGTTGCTAACCTTAAGAGGTGATATTAAAATCCTCAACTCACCGTAGCATGCAGAAGCTATACGAGTCAAAACACAAAATAGTTGCTAACCTTAAAACTAATGCCTGATGTGTATTCAGTGCTTTTAAAAACGCTTCAGTGATATCCAGGAAGTGTGTTGAGGTTTGTGCTTGGCTAGGCGTTGTGCCTGTACGTAGCGCACTATAAATCACTGCGATTTCTTTTCTCTTTTTTTTTTATCATTACAGATATCTGTGTTATCATTAATTTTTCTGTTAATTTCAGTGTCTCGTCCTCACAATGCGAAACAACAGCAAAGCAAGGTTAGCTGTAGAAGATGGTGATATATCATTCCATAAGCCAGATAACCGCACATGGAGGCTTGCATGTGTGTTATTGGTACTACTCTGCCTAGCACTTCTAATAACAGTCAGTAAGTACACTCCAAGACTACTTCAATTTACCACTTGATTACGCTAATGGGGTGAACACATTTTGAAAGCAATGTGCAATTTTCTGTATAAATCAAAGAGAAGCACAACACTTACGACACATAGGAAATCTCAGAATCCATTGATGACATCGTAACTTTCATTTCACTATTGGTACACATCGTACACGTAATATGATTTACATATGGATTTACGTAATCTTAACCTGTTCTACCATTTAAAGGTTCAGTGAAAAACATTCCTGCATCTCAAAAAACAAATACAAAACAAAAAGAAATGTTGATATTGCTGCTTTTGAACGCTGAAAGAAAAATGTAAAATATCTGTGACAAAATAGCACTGGTGCATACCTTTTTATTTCCTTATCCAGTTGAAACTGTTAAACATTGTACATGTAGGGTGGTCGAAACAATGATAACGTCTAAATGTTGATACGGCTAGAATGGGGTAGAAGGGGGAGATGATGCTGCCAATTAGGTGACTTTTTAGGTCACTCTGTTTTTACTTCGCAAAAGGTTTGTCAAAGTTGTCCATGATCTGGATCATCTGACAGATTTAGTATCGTCGTTGGGGACATTTTCAGAAATAGTGACAAAATAAATATACAGTGCTTGGCAAAATTAATTTGGAAGAAATTATCATAATATTTAATATATCTATAAATACATGGCATGTTCAAAGTCTGTGGGGGTACATTGCAATGATAACATCGTCATACAGGTCATTTTGCCACTGTTACGGGAAATGCATATTGAGGTTTCAATTTTAGATGTCAAATTACATGAGACTTTTTCCTGCACAGAGATTATGTGACCCAATCTGATCCACTGAGACCAAAGTAGGATATTTTAAAAACAGAGTTACTACCATTACTAACTTGTTCAGTACCTACATTTCAGTGATGTTGAATTCCAAGGTCTCTTGAATACTTGATTACCAAGTTATGAACCTTTTATATGTCTATTTTCTTATGTCTTTATTGTTTGATTCTCCTCAATTTTTGCCTATATCTCAATTTCATTATTGCCCACTTTAGCCTCATTAGATAAGATTTGGACAAAAATTAACATGAAGAACAGACATTTGCACATAAAACACTTGATACTGACGAAATGCACTTTGTCGGTACATCTCTTCGCTTTTTGTATCCTCGTAAGAATTTTGACTTGGATAAGTTCATTTGGATGTTTTTATCTAATTAAGTAAGCATGGCAAAGTGTAAACTCAATCGATACATATCAACAGTGCGAATAAAAATTTTTAAAAAATCCCAAAATGTCACTAGATTAAAGGTATGAGGTGTTTGGTCACAATGCTCTAGTTGCCGGGTCTAGTTGATAGCTGAATTAACATGTTGTCTACCCACAACTGTAAAGGCACTGGCCTGTGACCATTAATAAGGACTCATTTGCTATTTAAGCCAAGTTAAATACAGTTTCACCACTTTATTATCTACAGCTTTAGTATGGAACATGCTTTTATTTGCAGGTAATTTTGGACTTCAACGAAGGTAAGTATTTTGACATACTTGATTATGATTTACAGGAGTGAACTTAACTGGTACTTTATTAATTTGCGCACTGTAAGTTTGAATAGACTTATGACAGGGTCCAAAATTACCAGCAAATAAAAGCATGTTCGCTATAAAAAGCTGCAGATACTATCAGTTTCCAGTGATGATCGATCGAAAAAACTGCCACGTAACGCTGCATCCTGGCCACGTGTATACTTCAACGTCTATAAAAAAAACCCATAAACCTATATCGTACTTTTGAATAGAAATCAGTAAAAGTGTTGGATCAGGTAGCAGTTCAACAGGGGCGTAGCAAGCGGGTGGACAGGGTTGACGAGGTACAGGGGCCCCGATAGTTTAGGGGCCCCGAGAAAGGCGAAAATGAGGAGAAAACGGTATAAAGCAGATGGAAAAAGGGCCGCATAATGCTCCTTGTCCACGGGCCCCTAATGCTCTTGCTACGCCCCTGCAGCACAATGTTTCCAATTAACATCAATCTGTTTTATAACTTATCATTTACACAGTATCTTTTGACATACTTGACATGCATATACAAGCTTCCAATTTGGATGTCTGGCTGTAGCTAAAGTACTATTCGAAACGTTGTCTCAATCTGATAATGAAAAAGCACAAGCACTTGGATCGATACTAGTTTAGTAGCTTCTAGTGAGAATTCGAGGTCTGCACAATCATGACAATATTGTTACATATAGACGAGCCAGGCATTAAAGTGATGCTGCAAGGCTGTTAATTTGCTTTAAAAATTTCAAACATGAGTACCATTTTATCTTTCTTTATAGAGTCCTAATTTCCATACCTGTTTACTGATCAAGAGTATGAAGCGTATTCGGTAGAGTACTGTAACTTTCGAATGCTTTGAATGGTTTTGATACAAATGCGTTTCATGCAACCTAACAGGTGGCATAGGAAGCGCAACACGTGACGTACGAGGCTGGCGAAGATACATGGCTGACAGCCCCATTCAAAATACACGGTTAGCAATTACAAATGGAAAATTAACATACTTGCAGTGGGGTACTTTGTCGAACCCCGACGGTTTTAGAGTAAGATAATTTTGCTTTGACACCACATAACAAATTTAGAATTGTTTGTGAAGATTCCATGATTATGTGTTAATCCAATGGCGACCTCAAAATTGGCGATATCGCTTCCATCACCGCCTGCAACCTAATGCGTACTAATCGTCATCGCACTATTTCGACATTTCACCATGCTTTGTCATTTAAATAACTTTATATTGTACATAAATCGTTGGGATACATTTGACGGTCACATTCCAAGCTAGCCAACAAAATAGCTAACAAAATAGTTAACGATGTAACCTTTCTTTTTGCCTTTCCAATTATTACAGTTTCACTTGCAGTCAAAGATACTTCCGTTTCCAGTTCAACCCAGATATGCAATAAGCCACATTGTGTCAAAATAGGTAAGAACGGTTAAAGCCTTTTTTGATTCAATATTTTTTTTAATGCAATGTATAAGTCGCTTTTCTATAAAAAAATGTAAAGCACTATTTTTAAGCGTATAACTTTTGTTTCTTAAAGCATTCCATGACAAATACATGATATACCTCTAGGTTTGAAGCACGTATGGTGCACATTTCTAACCGTGAACACCTTTTTTACAGAGCCGTGTTTTGTTTTGGGGTTTGTTTCTTACAAATATTGTGCATTATGTTTTTCGAACATAGCGGTATATGTCACGCACTAATTCACTAACCTTGTCCTTTATATCATAAAATGTGTGTTTAAATTATAAAATACCTGATTGATGATTAGATGATTATTGATAACATTTACAAGGATGTATGAATTCGGCATAGCGATCATTATCACATTTCACATCCTTCATCCACATCATACCTTTGATCACATTCAGTTCACATCTTCATCCACAATGGTATACCTTGGTACAGGTCATAATAATATACTTGATGTATAAATACCTCATAATTATGGTTTATAGCTCTTGTTTTAAAGTGACAGTCAAATTACTGGAGCATGTCAGCATCCACAAAGTCCAATTTCCATACATTGAGCCATAGGTAGTTCATGAGGTATTGATTACACCATGCTAAGTATAGGGAAAGCTGGTATGATTTTCTCTACTTTATGTAACTCATAATATCTTTGGATGTAGATGCTTAAATGGGATATGAAAAAGTCATTGTGTAAAGTGATCATTATGGTTTGTACGGACAAATGATTTTTACTGACATATAAAGAGAGCTCTTATATTTTTATATTTTCTCTTCG
Source organism: Amphiura filiformis (assembly GCF_039555335.1). NCBI lineage: Eukaryota > Metazoa > Echinodermata > Ophiuroidea > Amphilepidida > Amphiuridae > Amphiura > Amphiura filiformis. The sequence goes on along the minus strand of NC_092640.1, from coordinate 36,962,643 downwards.
TATTGTAGCATTTATTGAGATACTTGTTGTGTATGTATACACTTGGTTAATTTTGTTCCTCAAAGACTAGCCTGCAGTCACGTTACACCTGCTCTTGCCAAAGAGTATATTACAGTATCAGTTTGTATCACGATTTTCGAAAACAAGCACCAAAAATCGATGATAATATTTCAAGTAGCCAAGCCTGAAGAGTTCATTATACCGAGCAGAACATACAGAGCGTTTTACACACGAGTGAAGACATTTCGAGAATATTAGGTTTCATGCATGTATCACTAAAGAATCAAACACACTCATCGATCACGTCATAGTTCATTTACCCCACTATATTTATACACTCATAGAAAGATGCCTAAATATGTTGGGTACAAAAACGCATACTTCACAACCTGAGGTCAAATTTGGAGCTATGATTGTTACACGGAGGTTAATGAACTGCGCCGTTTGAAATGATGTGAACTGGAGTAATGATGCTATATGAGCCCCATAAGGGATTCATGATGATACTATCGATATTAATGTCTGTTCTCCTAGCCATGTTTTCTCGTGAGATAAATATTTTTCATCATATTATAAATATCTACAGACCGTATCGCATTTCGCACATATATTTTAAGGTAAATTCCATTATGATTAGGCTAAGAAACATCCAAGTTTGTTTTTTAATACGCGGGCATTTTTGGGACCAATTTGACTGTATTTGTTTTCAGTTTTGTTGAGAAATCTAGACAAAAGTACATCTTTAAGCAGAAAATGACAGACGCAATTTGTTTACAGATTGTTTTTTCTTATACATTGTGTTTAAAAGCAATTTATAATTTTAAAACATATAATTTCCATATCACTCTTCAATGATTTTACAATAAACCTTTGATATTTAAGGCATACAGGCTGTATCAAAAGAATCAGTCCTCATTAGTTTCATATTATTATGGACAAGGCTGCCACGCCAAAACGCAACATAATATGCACCTAATTTGTAATGTTTTAAGAGGTCTCTAATGGATATTTCAAATGAGAATTCTTTTAAAAGCGATGAGAATTGGACAAAGCTATGAGAATTATATTTTTTCTTATTTCTATGAAACTTTCCCAGCCAAATGAATAAAAAATACTAACTAACGCGTAAACAACCTGTCACATAATTTGTTTTAAATGAGAAAATCTAACACGATACAACAATGTGACAGGTTTATTGACACGTTAATTACTATTTCTCAGTCATTTGGATGAGAAAGTTTCATAGAAATAAGAAAATGTTCAATTCTCATAGTTGTGTCCAATTCTCATCGCTTTTGAAAGAATTCTTATTGTAAAGTTCCACTTGTGGGTAACAAAAAATTCTGGTCAAGATAACCCAATGCAGCTGTATTTAGAAGAAGCAGGCTTTTCAATAATCATCAAAACATTGTTTACTAATCATTTGAGCATAAAGCCCGACTCTCAACCGATCGCGCATTCTTGGAAAAAAATTTTGTAAAGTATGGAAAACTGTCACCTCCTCTCCCCGTGCAATGTTGAGAAGTGTCAATGTCTTCAGCGGTCCCCAATGTGTTGCAATATTGATTGATTTTATGGGGAAAGTAAATCACTGTTGTAGATGTCATGTTTGTTCCCAAACACAATATACGTCATTTCCATGATCATAACAAATACTGCACGGGATTTCGACAGAGTGTGTCAAGTGTTCCAAGTACGTTTTTCCAAGATTGTATGCCGGAATCATTTTCATCCTCATTTCTGTAATCACATGTATCTCCCACTCATTTTATAGCGGCGACTTTGCTAGAGAATATGGATATGACTGTTAACCCGTGCGATAACTTCTTTGATTTTGCGTGTGGTGGCTGGGTAAGAAAAAACGTCATCCCAGAAGATCTCCCAAGCTATAGTGCCTTCGGTATGCTTAGAGAACAGGTAGCAATTATTTTAAAAGGTAAGCTATATATAGAAATCAAGGCTTCAAGTTCCCGCAAGATTGAAAATTGAAATGAAAAATTAGTATTAACAGTAGGAGATTCTTTTTAATGTCATACACGTTTTTTCAGGGTATGTGAAAAATTTGAAAAAAACTTTAATGTATGGTGGTCCGTCGGGTGGTCGGTCTGTCACTCTATCTGCACCTAGTTTTGGGGAGGCAGACCTCTACCCTATAACTGTGTATGTCTGTGACTACAGTTGGGTCTTGCGCAATGATACCAGGATATTGTGCAATAGACCTGTCAGGGAGCCATTTGGATGTTTACTTTGTTCTGCCACTGACATATTTCCTAAAACAAGGAAGGAAAAACATTCGGTTGGATTCCCACAACAGTTCTAGCTTTGATTTGGCTTATTATTTCCTGAGAATGCTCAAATTAGGTGCGTCTTATCATAACTTTTGGAAATATATATATTTTTTTTGCGTGTATGCTAATTATAAGTTGTATCAAAGTCTTCGATTGGTCTAGTCTACTGTAGTAGACCAGTTTAATTTATCATTCCCTAAATTTATCTCTCTGAACTGGAAAACTCATCATTCCTGTTCTGATTCAACAGCTCAGATATCCATGAGAAACCTGGTCTACTGTATTTCGAATATACAATGAACTATGCACTCTATAGTGGGTATGATGTTACCTCATTAAAAATGCAGTCTTGGCTGTTTATACACATATCCTGTGGTTTTTACCAATTAAACCGTTTGAATAGCCGTCCAGCGCGTATTATTTGCACAAGGTCCAATGTATACGCTTGACGTCGCGCACGTATACGCGATGGTTAAGCTGTCAAATGAAATCTGAATAAAAGTTTACCTGACCCAGATAGAGCTACCCCACGTGGGTTGGGTTCAGTGAACACAGTGGGTTGGGCTAATGCATAAACATGTATGCTTGCCTAGCTGTTATTGGTTAAGATTTACCACCCACAATGATTTTTACTTCATTAACATTCATCTCAGATTCGAGATGAAAGAGGTTGAGTCTATGTGTTAAGATATGGTGGGTCACACAGGTCATATCCAACTACCGCAGTCCTTTTTTCTTTGGGCAGGGCAGTCACTGGAGATGTGGTGTGTTTCGTCATAGATTTTAAATGGTTTCATGCATGGAAACGTATGAATTGTTTATCAAAAAAAGAAAAAGGAATGCAGCGCAGTCTACGATTGGTCAAGAGCTGATTTAAATGTAACACGATCTAGTCCATGGGGGCCAAAGGTTGTCTCGGTCCCAGCCGGTTTGTGTTCCTCTGTCACTAAACAAACCGTCTGGCGACAACCCTGAAATGACAATAGCTGATTGGTTAATGGATTTCCAAATACAACTGTTGTCAATTGGCTATAGGACGTGACTTGTGTAAGTGACACTAAACATCATAGACCCTCCACTATTTGTAGCCTTTGTAGATACCGCAAACGAAAAATGTACGCTAGCTAATAGCAGCCACTGAGGCGCCGATCGTCCGATATCGCCTTTCATGTACGCGACTTGCATGCGTACTCACGTACATTGTGTGGATTTATGTAACCGCATAGCTGTCCATCAACCACTGCATGCGCCGAAGCCCAGCGTTGACTGACAGCAAAATTTAACGCCAGTATTTATGGCGTTGATGTTCAGCCAATCAGAAAAGACGTACTATGAGGTTGTCGCCAGACGGTTTGTTCAGTGACGAAGGAGCACAAATCGGCTGGGACCGAGACTAGGCCAAAGTCGGCAAATTTGAAATTGAGATAAAGGCAAAAATATGGAATAAAAAAACAATAAAATATATAAGAAAATAGACATCACAAAACAAATAACTTTGGAACCAAGTATGCTAGACCTTTGCGGTTTTCAGTATATGATAGCCTTATGTTTGTATAAGGTAATAGTTATAGTAACTCAATTTTCAAAAATGCCTCCTTTGGCCCCCATAGACCAGATCGTGTCACAAATGCTAATTATTAGCGACATAAAACATTTTCCCCTATGTTTCTTATAGATCTCATAGAGAGAGAAGGTGAAAGTAATGACATGCAAGCAATAGTTAAAGTTAAAAATCTTTACGCTTCTTGTAATGATCTAGGTAAGTACTGTTGATATTTTTTTCGTAAATATTTGATTCAAGTTCTTTAACCTCAATTAGTATAGCGTGTATATTATTCAAAATTTAAGGCTTGTCTTCTCGAGTTGAACGAAGAATAACTGCTCAACACAATGGTTTTTACCCCATCCCATTTCAACACATATAACCTAAGATATGCTGATTTACATGAAACCGTGGAGACCCACTTTTCCCTATAATCAGCGGAGGGCGATCAATACCTGTTGAATTGCCTATGGGTCAAAGACAAAGCACATATCCTTGTCAACGTATAGGAATTTCACCTGGTGAATTTTGGCATGGTCTAGTAAATGTACTGTCACTTTAAGATAAAAGCTCTAAAATTAGACAGAAAGACTTGCTACACACCATCAATGAAAACATTTTTTCCATATCCATTTGGTTCTATAGTCGGAAAAAATCTTTTAATGTAATATTTTTTGAGATACACGTTAAGTGTTTGGGCATTCGTAGAATAAACTTTGAATTTCTTGACATCATTGGCTTGTGCATAATAGTATTATTATTAGCAAACATAGACTCAAAAAGACAGTAAAAGAATTAAGGTACCAGATATGTTCCATTCTGTATATCTTAATGTCAAAATTAAACCCTTTAGCTTTGATTGAAGACCTCATTTGTTGAAATCGGTTGATAATTGAAGAGCTTGTTTCCAAACCACGTTAAGGCCACAACCACATGTTTCTCATTTACGTGTGTGATACAATCACAATTACTATTGCAAGTTTGACATTAGCAACAATGAGTTGTACCATCAACAAGCCATTATTTACCGCAACAATGCAGCTTAACATTATGCAGACTATTTGTCTCATTTGGGAATCAAAAGCCTCACATAGTATTGTTACTGTGCATCTACCCACTGTTTGCATTGTAATGGTGCATCCAACTGAAATTACTATACCTATAGTATCACAACCCATTGCAATATCGCACAGGTAAATCAGAAACATGTGTTTGTAAACTTAACATGGTTTGAAAACAAGCTCTTCAATTAAAGAAAACCCAAGGAAGAAACGAAATCAAAGTTGCATTAAAATATTCTAATCAATGAGAAGCACGGCACTAGTTCTCTTGCTCGAGAATGTTTTGTGTACAAATCAATGGAGCATCCAACATAGCCAATTACAACCCCCCCCCCCCCCTCCCCCACCTGTATCTTACTTGGGATTTTGGATCATCGTGTATTCATTTGTTGACAAATGTCACCGAATAAGGTCTTAATTCAGAGCTAAAAGATGCAGATATTGGCTGCTGGTTCTAATTAGTACACACCTGTCTTTGTTTAGGATAAACATAAGTGAAACTAACTGGTATCTCTTTTACGGTATATAATACATTACATAAGCAGTCAAATAATACCAATTCTTATTACATTTCTTTTTGTTTTCTTTTTTATTTTAAAATCTAGAGACAATAGAACAACGGGACGCTGATCCATTGATTAAGTTATTACAGCGTTTGGGAGGTTGGCCTGTACTAAAAGATTTACCTGGAGGACAGTGGAGTGAAAAGGATTTTAAGGTGGAAAATCTGATGGGTCAATTATCTGGAGGATATAATAATGATATACTAGTGTCATCATATGTAACGGCTGATGATAGGAATTCATCAAGGAATATAATAAAGGTAACTGAAAATATGCATATATATTTAAGGCATGTTCATTGATAAGATGTGAATTATATATTTGAATTGCACCATGGGGTTATTACAGGATGACCCAATAAAAATGGAACCCTGAAACATTCGCTTTTTTTCAAAAATTTAAAAATCCATGTAATGTATTGTATCAGATAAAAGCTGAGAACATTGTTTTGCTGAGAAAATGCAAATAATTTAACAGCATTCATTTTTTGGCCATTAATGGCATTACCACAGTTGAGAGATTTAATGTACCCATACATATGCACTAAATCGTCGGCCGTATCACACACTGACGTATTCGACATTTTTAACATTTTTGAGAAAATTGGTATGTTAGTTTGTTATGTTCTACTCTATATATTCACCAAAAATCATGCCTCAAAGTGGCTTAATTAGTAACATATTAATTAATTTAATTATGTCGTATTTACAAAACCTTGAAATGTCTGCATCACATAACGACGTATTTGCCGATCACCTATACTGCGCAAGCCCAGTATATCATATCTGCAATTTGAAGAATTTGCCGTTTCACATACTGACGTATTTGCGCGACGTATTTGCGCGACTCTGTCAATGCACGGCAAAATTGCTGTTTTGTCCTTTTCACATACTGACGTATTTGCGCAACTGTTTCACATACTGACGTATTTGCGCGACGTATTTGTCATTTGAACGGCGAAATTGACATTAGTCCTTTTCACATAGTGACGTATTTTATTTAATATTGATTTTTTGCAGAATAAGTTATGCTCTGATAGTAATAAGTGAATTATATTGAAAATATGGTATATTTGCATTACTGTTAAACTGGTTTTAATCGAAAATAATATTTTAATCAAGATTATGCAGCAAATGAAAATCGCTAGATTTTCAAGTTCGATTTTCTCGAAATGCGTATTTTGCAAATACGTCAGTATGTGATACGGCCGACGAAATGTACACCCAGCCAAAAAAGAAACTTAACATATCTTAAAATCCTGTGCATCAAAATGAACCAAAATTACACACAGGATTACGTCAATATTCTACTCTAAACACATGTCAGTAACCAAGCAGTTGTGCAACTGACACAAAGCAAAATATCTTAATAATTATGAAAGCAGTAATAAGAATATTTTGGTGAATTTGATTTGATTTGATTTAAATTGAAATATAGGGATAGCAAAATGTATTCTGTATTATGATTATTATCTTTTTTCCCCACAGATAGATCAACAAGAATTGGGCCTGCTCAGTCGAAAGTATTTTTTGGATCCGATATATGAACATGTAGGTAAATGGTGTATGTATCTACTAAAAGTCTGAGTTTAATCTTTAACATTCCATTAATTTTGGTTGTATTTGAAAAGAGAGTGCCCGTGCTTCACCATGGCAGGATGTAAGAAAAAGCAAGACGCAATAGTTACATGCCATGAGCACAATGCTAATTTCATGTTAAAATGTGCTGCTATGCATACGTTTAAAAATGGTCATGACTTGGTTAAGCGCTTTATGAGTTTCTTTGTTGCTAAGCTTTTGCTTTTATGTATTAAATTTGATTATTGCCTGAATAAATTCGTACAAATCGTATCTTTTTTTTACATCTTTTTCAGTATAAAATGGCGTATCTTCACTACATGATCACGATAGCAGTGATGCTAGGTGCCGATGAAGATACAGCGGTCGCGGATATGACAGATGTGTTAGAATTTGAAACAAAGTTAGCAAACGTAAGTATTGAAATACATAATTAATGTTAGGAAGTTAAATTTATTCCGCCTGAGCACTACCTGCAGATCTAACATTGCCTCTGATTGGTCAATTACATGATATCTTAACTTTAATCACCAATCAGAATGGAACTTTGCAAAAAATTCACCCCAAATTTTTTGCGTGGTGAAATTATTCTAACAATGTTGCTGATTGGTCCAATTGATAATGAAAACTTCTTTTTGGCTTATCGGCAGGTAGTTCTCATGGGATATTTTGTAATTGTACGTGTATTTCAACACCGAACTAACACCCTTTCATACACTCTTGAATAATTGTACTCGCGCGCAATTTCGCGTCGCGTCTTTCAGGGTTGACTTATTTTTCTTGTGGGTGCATTGATAGCATTTCGTTTGTTATAGAAATAACAGAAATTGTAGCAATAATTTTCGTGTATGAATAAATGTAGACCTTTGTTGCTCGAGAGATTGGACAGATTGGACGCAATGTACTTACGGTGAATGTTGATACGTCACTGCATCCTGCCGTGCTCCTGCATAGGACGCATCAACATCTTAGCGCGCGTGCATTATTTGCTGTAAAAGTAGTGATATCGGTGCCCGATTAGCTACCGATGGCTCTTAACATCATTCCCTGGAGATATAATAAATGGTATCAAGCATAATAATTAACAGTTGATTAGTGTTATTGTTTTTCATTTGAATTAAAAACAAATGCACTGTACCAATGTCCAGGTTACGATAAAAAGTCATCGGTACCTCTTCGGACACCGATAGCGCTATAGGACCAAAAAATTTGCTGTCCCTAACAGGAATAAATAATAGCGATGGGTGAAAAAACTAATTTTGATGGATCTGCCCTGCACTAGACGTACGCTGTAACTATGTATCACACCGTTGATTATCAAAGAATAGGCATAAAGACATACCGTCGTTTTATCTTTTCTGTTTCTGTTTCTGTTTCTGTTTCCGGGTTTTTCGGATCTCATTGTTATTTTGAAGTGTTAGCATGGTACGTGTGAACAATCCTTTTATTCTAGTCTTTTGTTGACTACAGAAAAGTTGAACGAAGATAACTTCTGTTTCGGTTTCGGGAGTTATGTTAATTTCTGACATGAAAAACGTGAGATGAGAGGGTTGATGCTAATCTAGACAAAAGAAGTGTCTAAATTTTACGGTGCCGTCGTAAATTCCCGATAAATTGGGTGTATAGGTACTCCAGCCTAGGCGGGAGTAGCTCGTGAAAATAGCCCAGCGTAGAAATATACATTAACATGATTAATATAAATTAATCAATAGTAATCAGTGTTGCCAAGAATGTTCGTGCAATCGCGCAAAAATCGGTCATATTATGATTATGTAGCGATTAAACGGGGAATTATTTTCGTCCCAAATACACCTTAAAACTTGGTAATATGCAACACCAGAGAAGTGCGTTGAAGTGAAACTAATAGGATTTCTTTCATTGGAATTGGTAATCTGATAATTGCTTCAGGCAAAATTGCCAGACTCAAATCTATTTCAAATGTATATTATTTGAGAGAGTGGGGATGATGAGACGAGGAGATGATCTGGTGGAGGAGAGGAGAGAAGAGGAGAGGAGAGAAGAGGAGAGGAGAGAAGGGAGGGGAAGGGAGGAGGGGAGGAGGGGGGGGGAGGGGGGGGGAGAGGAGTGGAGTGGAGTGGAGTGGAGTGGAGTGGAGAGGAGAGGAGAGGAGATCGAGAGAAGAGAGGGGGCGAGCAGAGCAGGGAGGAGTTTATTCCGTTTATTTTAATTTTTCCACGTTGATCATAGGCCTACTGCTAAAACAGTGAGAGGGGGAGAAGGGTAAAGGAAATACAACATCCAATATAATTCAGATATCCACATAATTCAAAAGATGGCATAGGTGAGAGTTGGGGAGGGGGAGAGACAGACAGACTAGAAAGAGAAGAAAGCGAGAGGAGAAGAGGCAGGGGTCCTTGTTTTAAATGTCACAGTAATATAGACCACAATGATACAAAATTGGACCTGATGTAGGCCTATCCTGCCTAGTTAAATGACTGACATGAGTAAGATTGCCCACTTGAGACGCCAGTGTTGCATATAATTGACTTATCCAACCTTTATTGACGGACATAAGTGTGATTGACAGCACCTATTATTACCTCTTCAAATGAGAAGCATTTGATGATGCCCCAAACGTAACAATGAAGTCAACTTACACACCATCCTACTTAATCCCTTGCGTTTTCGTTTCTGAACAATAGAGCTCCCGAAACAGAAAAGATAAAACGACAGTTAGAACATAATTTTATGCAATTTCACATAATGCTGAATCAATTTACGTTTCACTCACACCTGTGTGATTATAGTGTCTATAGCGGTATTGTATTGAAACAGACATGTCAAGGGATGAAAGAAGCCTAGTTATAGTACAGGGCAATACATTCAAAATTATTTTTACGGGGATTTGCCATTTGGTCTAATGCCACTTGGTCTAATATCCATATCGTCTACATCCATTTCGTCTAAACCCATTTGGTCTATATCCACTACGTCCAATAATCATTTGGTCCTTTAACCATTTGGCCCAATAACCATTTGGTCCGATAACCATTTAGTCTAATAACCAATAAGTCTAAAACCATTTAGTCTAACAACCATTTAGTCTAGTACCCATTTGGTCTATAACCAATAGGTCTAATAGCCATTTGGTCTAATACTCATTTGGTCTACAAACCATTTAGTCTTACAAGCATTTAGTTTATTAATAAATAGACGAAATGGTATTAGACTAACTGGTTATTAGACCATACGAGTATTAGACCTAACGGTTATTAGACCAAATGGGTATTAGACCAAATGGTTATTAAAGAAATATTAGACCAAATGGTTATTAGACTATATGGTTAGTAGACATACCGGTTATTAGACCAAACAATATTAGACTAAATGGACATTAGACTATATGATTATTAGACTACGTGGCAATTAGCCTTTCTGGTAATAGACCAATTGAATATAGACTAAACGAGAATTAGACGAAATGGTATTAGACCAAATGGCAATAGACCGAATGTAACACTGTTACATTCTATGGCGAATCGAGTCCCAATTTCTCTCTCACCATGTGATACGCATATGCACAATAATATAATTATATATGTATCTCTTTTATAGTTATCAACACCAGAAGAAGAGAGACGAGACAATGAGAAACTGTACAATCCAACCACCATTGGGGAACTGCAACGTGATGTGCCAGAGGTATGATAGCCCTTCTCATCTCTTTTCTTTCTTCGTTTTTCTCTATCACTCTTTTTCTTCATATTGTTTTGTGAGGCGGTTATTTTTTAGAAAAACATTTCACTCTCCTAAAAATGACGGCCTCACAAAACAAAATAAAACAACAGAAATCCACTCACAAAATAATATAAAACATAACAACTTGTGTGTACCCAGTTTGTGTGTATGGAAACTGTAGAGGGCAGAATTTGTTTACTCTCTCCTAAAAATAATGGCCTCACAAAACAATATAAAACAAAAGAAATCCACTCACAAAATGATATTAAAAATAAAGGGTTTTTTACCGCCTCACAAAACAATATAAAACAAAAGCTTTTAGAATATCATGCATGAATATAAGGAACATGTGGAGAGACTATAGAGGGCGGTAATGTGAGTGAGGCACAAAATCCTCACGCAAAAATTACACCCTAAATTGTGCCATAGCTGCAAAAAGGACATTTTTTTGGCTTGTACATGTGTGCATGAAACTTAGAACATCAACTCAGCAGCCAGGAGGTCTCAGAACTACCAATTTGCGACTTAACGCTCATTTTGTGAAAGCAGGTCACACATAATACAATCTATCCTCTGTGCTACCACGTGCTACCATTCTTTATCTTTCTTTCCCTTTCTTCTCATCTATTTTAATTTTTAAATTGCAAGAAGGATAGTTTGGACATTTTTCATGAGAAGCATTTACTTATTTTTAAAGTATGCCCATTTACCTATTACTTCATCATAATCAACTCAATTTCACCCAAAATATCATGTCACGATATTCGTGCACTCATGATCCGTTAATAAGATATCTTTTAAATAACGCTGTACTTCTCTTTATCTTTACATTTTCAGATCAATTGGGTTTCTTATTTTGCGGCCAACATGCCAGAGCATTATCTTCCAGTGCTTGAGAGTGAACCATTAATCAATCGTGCTCCAGAATACATCTCGAAAATGGCCAAATTCGTTGTTAATGAAACACCGCCAAGGTAGGTACATAATTGTCATTCTTTTTCATATGACGCGCATTTACTGTGGTATCCTATAGTAGTTATTTGACTCTTGACTTCTTGACGGGTTTGCAATTTTTTAATCGGGAATATGATATTGTACAATGAAAATGACAATGTTACAGGCCGTAACGAGCCAATTTTACACATTTGAATTTGGATTTGGAAGATACCTTCTCTTAAATAACAGTATTGCGAACCACCAGCATACATAACTCGATGTAGAGAATCTTTCCTATTCAGAGGAAATATTGCAATTACACACCTTATTGCCTTTTAACAATAACCATTGACACTAGCACATATCAGAGAAGATGTAAGAAAAGGATGGAGAACAGAATTATATCCTTGAGATAATCCCGTAGGTAATCCTGTTGCACCTATCATAGTCCTTTATTCTCAAGTGGTGGGTTAACCAACAGTTAACAATGAGAGGAAATTCCTGAACCTAGTTCAGTTGGGGATGATTGAAGTGACCGCCAATTATGACCATTTGATATTTAATACCAGCCTGTGAAAAAAAAAAAAAAAAAGAAATAATGTAGTGCCAAAATAATGTACCCTTTTACGGAAGGAGCAAAGTTTAACAAGTTATAACTCCGCTACTGAAGTACGAATGTCAGCGGCGAATGTCAGGTTATTATTTCCCAGTCTTTAAAAAAAAATTGCAGGCAGAGGTGGGAATCGATCTCGGTACCTCCCGGTTAAACAGCACTGTGAAAGACCACTAGACCAACTAAATATCTGTTGTGAGATGTGTGACATTAATCTTTGATATTGCTTAATGGAACAAATCGCGGAATTAAATCAGTAATAAAAGAAATAGATTCTTATATAGCGGTCAAATTAGATAAAAGGGGAAATATTTGTCCCTGCTCGAAAGAAAATATAGGTTAGAAAATAATCTAATTATCTAAATTATCTAAATTACAAATTGAGATTTTATATTTCTTTCTTTCACGAGGCGACATTATCACAGACAAACACTGTATAAGCTAAAAACTCGACGCTCATCACTAGATGCTGTCATTTAGCTCAATGGTAGAGCATCAGACTGCTGATATCAATATCGTTGGTTCGAGTCCTCCTGCCTACGCTAAAATTTGTTCAATTTTTTTCGTTTATTTATTTATTTATTTATTTATTTATTTATTTATTTATTTATTTATTTGTTTTTGTTTATTTATGTAAATAATTTGATATATTTGAAAGAGGTATTTGAGCAATTTTATAATCCTATGGGGCCATATTTTGAACCCCCACCCTCCCAACTTGCCAAACGCACAACACCTATGAGTTTGCATCATACATGTCATCATTAGTCACGATTATGCACTTTCAGTTTCCCACGCGTTTGAACGGGAATTGGATTGCGTACTTTTTCGATGTCTAGTGAGCAAATTTTTTCATTATTTTGAGAAAATGATGTCAAATTTTCTATTCTATATTGTTTGGTAATAATGTCTTTTGCCAATAGTATGTTTAAAGTTGTAATTTTGTGTTTTTGATCGCAAAGATCGGATATTTTCGTTCCCGATTCGAATTCTGAACCCTTCGCAAGGGTGCCGATTTCGGCAGAACTTTGACGATAATTTTGCCTTTTTGGACACTTAAATGCTTTCGATCCTTAATTTTGTTTCAACCGAGTCTTAAATTATCAAGCACAATACAGTTGGTACCACATTTATATACATTGATGAAATTTTAAAGATTTTTTTCAAGTTTCTAACCGGCGCAAATCGTTAAGTGTGTATTTCCCATTGACATCCAAAATGGCGTAAGCCAGTCCTCAATATACATAGGTACGGCGTATATAGGACTGGCAAGCGAGTCTATGTCATCATCATAAAAATTTGAAATTCAGGTCCCACAAAAATACAGTAATTGTGCAAAAGAGGACATAAATAATTTCTTTCTGCAACCATAATGGGCCGCAATATATCACTAACCGCATAGTCCGAGGCAAGGTTCATTATTGTCAGGGTTAGGGTCTTAGGGTTAGGGTCTTATGGTTAGGGTTAGGGTTAGGGGTTAGGGTTAGGGGGGTTAGGGTTAGGGTTAGGGTAAGGGTTAGGGTTAGGGATTAGGGTTAGGGTTAGGATTATATTCGTATTTATTATACTAGTAATAGTATATTGTGTGTATGCAGTTTATTCCGTAATCAATAAGTATCATAAACAAACACCTTTCTGGCACAACGAATCATACCACAGTCGTGTAGGCATTAGACTATGGATACAAAGGTTGTGGGTTCGAACCCCAGGTAAACCGTTATAGAATTTTAATTCTATCGATTTCTTTTTATTTTATTAAGTAAGAGGAAATAATAATGGTAATAAGCTCGTGTTATATCTAGCCTCATAGGCCTATTAATTACATGTATGTACTATGTGTTATCGCATTGTGGCCCATTAGGCTGAGTTCACATAGAAGTATACGGTATACGGTATTCGCTATACGAAATACACTCATTCATTCAGGCTGAGTTCATATAGGAGTATACTATGTGAACTCAGCCTGATCGAATGAGCGTATTTCTTACAGCGAATAGCGAGTTGTCAGTTTACCCATTTTCTTCGTCTTATCAAATGCTTGTAACTTTACTTCTTGAGGTCACATTGCATTCAATGAGGTGTCATAATGTGCAGAATTAGATAGCGCATCTATTAAAAAAATGAATTTGCCCACATATGGTTTAGGTTTTTAAGATTTGGACGGTATACGCTGCACTAAAATCGAACATGCGCGATTCCCACTATACTATACTATACGCAGGTATACGGCCTTTTCGAATAGCTCTTATGTGACCCGGTACTATGAAATTACCTTGCTCGATTTAATCTATACGCGTGCACCTGCAAAACGTGCATCGTATACCCGAATAGTATACTTCTATGCGATCGTAGCCTTATGTGACCCGGTACTATGAAATTGCCTTGCTCGATTTAACTATATACGCGTGCACCTGTAAAACGTGCACCGTATACCCGAATAGTATACTTCTATGTGATCGCAGCCTTATGGTTGCAGAAAGAAATAACGCACGCCGGCAACTAGACTACTATACAAAAAAATAGTATCAAATCTTTCCTGCTCAATCAATATAATACTTGCAAATAGATCATAGTTTACTAATCTAATCCTGTAATATAGACCTGTTATGTGGTTTGTTATGGTAGGGATTAGTGTCCGATCTCTGTAATGTAATGTAAATGAAGCATATTGATATGCAGGAAGAATCGATCAGGGCGCTATCTATTAGGGAAAGATAAACACTATTCAAAATATCAATAGACAAGAAGAAAGGGATGTAGAGATTTGTAATTGAGTCATGCATGATTTATCAGAAGGTTCTTTCCAATTCCCAAACGTAATGAACATCTATGAACTGAAAGGATGACCTATAATTTTCAGGCAACTCATACTCTTCAAAATGTTACCGAATTTCAGAATAATTAAAATTACCGAATTCCTGAATGAAAGCTCATCCGAATTATTTGCTTGCATGAGAATATTCATAATACAATGATGTTATAAGCTCAGTACCCGCCATTAATCCAATCTGCACCAGTCCAATATGATAGGACTATAATATTATAAATAGGACTCAGCTTGTGAAACTGTGCAATTTGGCGTAAGTCACAACTTAGTGTTTTCACCACAACAGTTAACTTGGTTGCAAATGCCCTACTTTGAGAACATTTATAATTTCAAAACTGTATCGAGTTATTATTGTATCCTAAGATTTTGAATGGAATTCCTATCCACACAACAACTTTAATTAGATTAAAATTAAAATCATTTGGCATGTGAAAAGGGTGAGGGATGGGAGGGGCCAAGAAGATAAGTTACGGAAGGCCGGGGCTGGGAGCAATTTTGGGCACGCCATTTGACAACTTTCAATAATTATTACAAAGCCCCTTATCGATGCGTATAGATCTTCACCGCGCTCATCGAATTTCACATTTGCATACTAAAAACGTGCGTATCGATAATATACTTCAGAAGCTTTCGGGATTTTCCGAGAAGGTTATCCAATAATGGACTAATTTCATTTGAATATTCAATTTCAGCGTGGTGGCAAATTACTTGATATGGAGGATAACAAAGAATCGAGTGACAAATCTTAGTCGTCGATTTCGGGACGCGGAACAAGAATACAACAGAATTGTATCAGGCACAAATTCTGTTCCTGCACGGTGGAGAAATTGTGTTCAGTATGTTCGAGATGCCATGGAATTTGCAACGGGCAGATTGTATGTTTTGGAACACTTTGGAGGAGATAGTAAGAAAAACGTGAGTACGACCAACAATGTAAGAAAAGTTGAACAATGATGCCGCTATTTATCTGAAATCTTGTATATATCTTTGCAAGGGGTAGACACTTGTTTAATGGTATAAGAACATCAGAAAAAGAGTAACAGATGGCAAGGAAATCTTCAAAAAACGTTTATCGTGAAACGTAAGGAATTATTCAGATTATTTGGCTAACTAAGTAAATAGCGCCCTCAATTTCATCTCAAATATACAATTTATATTCATATAAATCTATATAAAAATCACCACTAAAAAGCAGAAAAAGACGAATAATTTCATAAGAACTGAAAATCTATCTTAGAAATAGCTTTAAAACATATGTGTATTAGTGTGATAGCTGTTGGTATTATCCAGGTCTGGAATTGAACATTATATAATGTTTTTGTTAGAAAAAATTATAACTGATCACATCAGACAACCGTAGGTACATGTATATCTCAAAAAAGTTACAATTTTAAATGTTTTTTCCCACAAGGAGAACAATGCAAGCACATTGTTTCGTTGGTGGTTTGTAGCATGATGTTGCCCAAATCAGGATCAGAGCTTTTATTTTATAGTGACTGGGGCATACCAAAATGCAAACTAAACACAACACAAAAAGAAAGTCCGCACTTATGTAACCCGTCCTGCACCAAAATCGGATCTGGTTATGACAATTTGATTGATAAGGTCGTGTGCAGAATTATGTTAGCTCCATCTACCAATCACTCAAAATGTTATCCGATAGTTGACAGCTCCTAAAATTAATGGGATTTTTATGAAGCATCACGAAGAAATGAACCTTAATACTCAAAAAGATCTAGTTTTTTTGTTTGTTAAACTTCAAACCTGAAACCAATTGCAATCATAAAAGTGTAAAGTTGCGTTTGCGAGTTTTGCACGATTATGTGTGTTACACTGCTCCATAAACAATGTGTTGTAATTTCTTTCTGGTGTACCAGAACATGATTCAAATGTCACGATATATTTGCTAAACGAATTAATCTGCAAGAACTTTTTTGTACATAAACATTATGTAGCGAGAGGTTTTCAGTGGTATAAAAATTTGATAAAATTGGGGGTGATTAAAATGCACTTTTAATTGATCATGTTGATTATACCCATAAAATGTCTCGAATGCACCATTTTCGATATTTGTTAAAAGAATTCTTATTTCTTTTAGACAGAACGTATGGTTGATAACCTTAAGCAAGCTTTTAAGGATATGCTGAAGGAAAACGAATGGATGGATAAGGAAACAAAGCTAGTTGCGGCAAAAAAGGTAATTATCTTGAGCTTAATCAGTGCATAAAAGTCAGCCAAAAAGCATCTAGTCCTGAAAGTGACCTGTCCATATATTTTATATATACATGTATAACGTTGGTTTTGATCGGTGCTTGGCTGCTGTCAAAATGACAAATTGCCCTTTTAATGCTGAAATGGGCAGAAAGAAGGATTATTGTAGCCTAAAAAAGCAAAAAAAAATGGTTCATTTGGTCATCATGGTGGTATTTTGGTGGTGAGTATGCTCCAATAAGATAGCTATTGTCAACAGGCATAGGCTGGTAAAGGAAATAGCAGGTCCGAAGACAAAGTAGCCCGTCTCGGACTTTTTTATATTTACACGCTGAGCTTAATTAACACTTGATTGAGGAGAAAATCTAGCAAATGACCAACACAATTGTTTCCTCATTTGTCAAAACGCCATCGCTCACCGAGAAGAGGAAATAAGTCCCGGGGAAATAAGTTTGTATTTAGTATAAAATATTATGACTTTTTTTTGTTTCGAAACAGTATTTTTAATTTACGTAAAAATGCAAGAAAAAGGCTACAATATAGATCCAGTCGCTAACTTACTAACCTATGAACATCACGGTATCACCTGTTATCATGGTTATTTAACTCTGAGAAAATGTTTTTCTGTCTTTTGTATTTTAGTGCGATGCAATGCAGGTCGAAGTAGGCTATCCTGATTGGATTATGGATGATGACAAACTCAATGAAAAATACCATAGGGTGAGTGTATTCGCCAGCGAAGTGTTATGTGTAATCCGATTAACACTGTGGCAACTGGATCACGCTTTTGAGTTCTGCACCACGATCGAAATGGTCGCAATATAAAGTCTAGTACTACCAATTTCCAGTTACCAGGGAGTTATGTAACCACTTCGCTAGTGAATAATCAAATTAGAATCATTGTTTGCTGCAGAAGTGGTTATGTAATCATGCGTGTATTTTTTTGGGGGTGGGGGGCTTTGGGGGCTCCAGCCCCCGGGGTCATAGTAGGGGGAGACCAAAACGAAAGGGCGGCGGAAGAAGAAGGGGCGGCAAAAAGAGTTAAAAAAGAATTTAAAAAAAAAAACTGTGGAAAAATGGTACTATACATTGCTTTTAGGGCGCCAGCGCCTAAAATCCTATTAGTAGACACTATAAGTAGACCCCACACATCACCTTTTTTTTTTGACTCAGCATAATGTGAAATTTCCAGGTCTTGCATATTCCTTGATAATGCAATGGTGCGATGCAGAGTTACAACGTACGTGTAGTGCAGAGTAACACATTCAAATATTGTTTTCACCTATTGCTAATTATTAATCCTATTACATAACTACTTCTGCAGCAAACAATGATTCTAATTTGGTTATTGTTTACAATAAAGATAATATCCGTCTCTCTTAAATACCACTAATAGGCCTGGGCGATACATTGAAATACGACGAGTAACTATTTGTTTTCATGGCATTCGAAAAGACTGCATTAAAATCGCTGAAATTGATCAAGTTATTTAGCCAAAAAGTACTTTTTAGAGTTTGATGCTTCAAAATGGTACATTTTCTCTCATTATATGACATTTTTGTTGTAATAGTACCAAAATTCATACGCACGGCTTCGCTTTTTAGTAAATATTCGCCCTATCATATTGTAACTTTCAGCTTCGAGGGCGCACTGTCATTTTAAGGTGTTTACGGTTCAGTGCGTTAAATCAAGAAAAGTCTCAGGTCAACCTAAGTTGAATTTTTGATCATTTGGCATCTAAATCATATTAGTGGCATTGAACTGTGAGAGTTCTGAATATGAGAAAATTCCACCCGAAATTAGGCATTTTCCCATTGAAACCCCTGTAATACATAATTAGTGGTATTTAACCTCTTAGATTGTGTAATACACAATCTAAGAGGTTAAATACCATACACAATGTGTATGCTATTAGACTATAATATTCTGTTGAGAACCATTTCTATTGTGCTACCCCCCCCCCCCATCCGTCAAAAAATGAGCGTGTTTACGCCCAAATGACCTAAGCTAATCGTAGATCTTTACCCCAATAACCGGGGTAGGAACAGCCATGAAAATGACTATGGGGGTGATGCCAACCATTGGTTTTCTACATTAAAATCAATGATACTCCTTTCGCTCTTGTCAAATTATTCCAAGAGCTACTAACTTTTTTTTTTTTACTTATTAGTTAAGTTAAAAGTCATTTCTTTTTATATTTAGGAAAAAATTCCCATGTTCGTACAAGTTTTTAGCCGAAAATCAATTTTTGCCTATATACAACTCCTAAACTATATAACAAGGATAATAATTATTTTTCTCTAATAAAAATACTTCATATCATGACGGTATCGTTAAATTAAGCAGTAAAATTATGATAATCAAAATGTAAACGTTCTATATAATATAAAGTAAAACAAAAACTTTGTTTTTCTTCGTACATTTGTGTAGTCGTATTTTGTGCTAAGCAAGAACTATTTTCTATTAAGGTTTCATATAAAAGTTAGTTTTCGGATAAGATACAGAGATACAACAATACTATTAAGAATGCATTAATAATAAACATTTTAGTCTAGGTAAGTTTGGCATGAATACTAATCTCGCGCAAAATGTTTGTTGTTACAGCCATCATGGATTTAAACATGTGATACTCTAAAACAAAACGAAATTTAACAAACATTCTGCATGAATTTACATTGTTACAATTTACTCCCATTGTCGGTTTATAATTGTTGTTTGTTTTTGTTTTTGCAACATAATACTGATGTTTATTTTAATTTTTTATTTATTTTTCAGCTAAATATGTCAAGCGATACTTTCTTTGAGAATGTAATTGGTTTCCTCAACTGGACAACATATAATACTTGGCTACAACTACGAAAAGAAGTCGACCAATCTGAGTAAAGTATTAGGTTTTTGTGTTTTCATTAAAGCCACAATATGTGATTTGTTCCCGAATTTTTCTCGAATTTCTACTTTTTGCATGATTGTAGTGCCAAATGGTGTACTAATATACCACGTGAAAGGCTAAGCCTTGTTATATTAAATCCAGAGATCTCCGGTTTTATTCCGAGTTCAACAATCGAATGATGGCTTAAACGTCTAGTGCATGGGCACTACCATTCATGTGTATCATTAAATCAGTGACGTATAAACTGTGCGTCCCATCTGTGTGAAGCTCCGCTCAATAATAATACATGTACGATCGGCGTGGTAATACACGCATAGTATGTGCTGGAATGAAATAGCAATTTTATCGTTTTACCTCATTAAAAGATGACAATGAGATCAGTGTAAAACTAACATTTAAATAGGAATCTATTCTTTATGCAGATCACAATTATGAAATTTGTCATATTTTGAAATTTAAAGTACATGCCTAGTGATTCATGAAAGCTATCAAAAACATTAAACGTCTAAACGTCTAAAGGCCTAAATATCGAGTAATATCTTTATGCAATTTTTGCTTTTTCTTACAGATGGCAGTTTAGCCCTGCTGAGGTTAATGCATACTATAGCTCCAATAAGAATCAAATAGGTAAAATAACTTTCTTATTATCCAAATAAAGTATTAACTTACATCGCACGTTTTTACATGTAATGGCAGAAACACACAAAGTATTTCAAATATTTGACAAAAAGAAATCACTAAATTATACTTAAACTGTACTCAGTGGTTTTCCTTTGCCAGTTCGGTACTAGTAACTACAATTTTCTTCTTTTCAGTTTTTCCAGCGGCTATATTACAACCACCCTTCTATCATGCAGAATCACCATGGTAAGCTGAGGCTTTAGACCTCGTACAATTCTCGCGATTCATAATACGATGCGCCGCCAGCGGTTGCTTTTGCAAGTTGCACTTTTGACCTCCAGGGTTGACATCACTGTTTTAGTGTGCATTCGTTTATATTGACATTTTATCATTGTGTTGCATCCGTATTACGCGGGCTATAGATGTCGACATTTTCACATGATGCATTGCGTATTTTGGCCTCTCCCCATCAAATCAACCGCTGGTGGCGTATTGTATTGTGAATCGACCGAACAGGCGGTGATGGAAGCGATATCGCCAATTTTGAGGTCGCCATTGGATTAACACATAATCATGAAATCTTCACAAACAATTCTAAATTTGTTATGTGGTGTCAAAGCAAAATTAACTTACTCTAAAACCGTTGGGGTTCGACAAAGTACCCCACTGCAAGTATGTTAATTTTCCATTTGTAATTGCTAACCGTGTAATTTGAATGGGGCTGTCAGCCCTGTATCTTCGCCAGCCTCGTACGTCACGTGTTGCGCTTCCTATGCCGTCTGCGACCGAATTAGTCGTAGTAGTAGTAGTAGTAGTACACACACTAGCCAAATGTATTGCAACATCGTTGAAAAACAGTAGAATTCGACAAATTGTAAGTTGAACATTCATCCAATATTCTTTCGATTTCATATTACGTACGAGATGATAATGTTCTTTGCACGATAAAATAAAGATCAGGCTAATCAACTGGATGTAAGTTGTCATTCATGGTGACATCATCTGAGTTTGCTAGTGCTTACAATAAATTACTGAAAACTATTAAACTACTTGGCGACCATTTTTAAGGCACCTGTACATCTTGTTGACTAAAGTTTCTTCCTCTTTACGTTCAAGCGGATGTCCGTCCTTCCACCATTGTAAATATTGAAATACACGAATGATGCCATCATACTAGATACCTTCCATCCAATTGATTACCCCAATCTTAATTGTGTCATGCAAAGAACATTGCTATCTAGTGCATAATGTGAAATTAACAGGATATTGGATGAATGTTCATCCTACAATTTGCCGAATTGTTCTTTTTTCAGCGATGTTGCAATGCTTCTTGCCAGTGTGTGCAGTAGTAATAAGATAAGTTTCACAATAACTAATAAATGATTTGACAAGAGTTACCTCTACGGTTTATGAATTGTGTTATTATTTACCATATTAAGTATATCAAAATAAACCTATGTAGTTTGAAAAATGCCACTAGATTATTAAAAAGTATGAGGTATTTGGTCGAAATGCTAGTTGATAGCTGAATCAACATCTTGCAATGTCCTCCCACAACTATTGTCATGAGCCGAGTAAAAATGCAATCGGTCAAAGTCAATTAAAATCATAGCAACATGAAAATCACATGTTTAATTACTTTCTTCACAGTAACTGACAGTCTTAGTATTCCACGTGGCCACCAGGGCATGGCCACCATTCCTATGTATGCAAATATTAGCTCTTATGTGCTCAACATATCATTCACACCATATGACAGGTCTGTCCTGCCTGGGGATGTCAACTTGTACAATTATGTGTCTCTGGGGTTCATCAAGGTTTAATGGAGGACTTGTGAAGCCTTTGATTTCAACCCCCCCCCCCCCTCAAAAAAATACCCAGAGGTTTAAGATCAGGAGATCTTAGGGGCCATTTCACTTGCTGATTTAAAGCGAATCACAAGATTGACAAACGATTCTGCAAGGCGTTCTGTCAATTAATGTAAAGAAAGTAGTAAAACTGTGATTTTCATGTTATTTTAATTGATTTTACGCGACTGCATTTTTAAGCGGCTCACATAAATAGCCACTGAGACCTTATTAATGTTCACACGCATAGCATTTGAAGACCTGAGCGCAAGAAGACCGTAAGTCCACTTGGCCCGTAACATAATATACACTAAATTTGTGTATAGTTTCGTATAGTCAATGTTTCATACATGTTCCGGGGCCAAAACAAATCTTTAACAACCTTTCATGATGTTTTCACCCTGGAACATGTATTAAACATTATAAAACCCTAAGAAACTTTCGTGTATACATGTTGAGGGGCCAAGTGGACTTACGGTCTTCTTGCGCTAAGGTCTTCATTTTGACCAAATACCTTTAATCTAGTGGTATTTTTCCAACTGTATGCTTAACTTTGACACGCTCTGTACCTTTGATGGTCTCGTGTTTTTTTTATACACGTATAGGTATCTAAATTACGGTGGTATTGGAATGGTCATTGGCCACGAGATAACACACGGTTTCGATGACAGAGGTATGTATGCGGCAATGTCCCCTGATTATCAGTATAATGTCAATATCATGCCTTTATGTAAGTGGCATTGGTTTCATCAATAGAAAAACCAAATGCTATGTACTTTTCATATTAGTCAAATGAAGGATTTGCAATTAAATATTGCACATGCCATCACATCAGGAATGCTCCTAGAGTGAAAGGTTTCTAAAGTCATCCGAAGACCTACCTTTTTGACTGATGATCTGGTTATCCTTTCATTCCAGATCAATCGTAACTTTGTATGCCATCCTTTTCTCTGTAATGACCAGATCTGGTCCAATGAGGCTAAAGTCGGCGATAATGAAACTGAGATATAAGCAAGTGAGGAGAAAAAACAATAAAAGCATAAGAAAATGGATAAGTAAAAGGTTCATAACTCTGCAACAAAGGATTCAGGTTGTAGGTACTGAGCAAATTAGTAATGATAATGACCCAATTTTCAACATTTCCGACATTAGCCGGAGTGGATCAGATTGTGTCACATATGTTTTTAATTATTTATCTTTGCCTTGTGTGTAATAATGCCCTGAGGTTATTTCAGCGTACAGGTGATAAGTATAATGTCGATATAATTACTGTTATCATTGTTATTATTATTATGAATATTATTTATATTATTTAAAATCAAGTTAAGATTCAACCTCGGTTGCCAAATACAGCATGTGCATCGAAGATTCACATAATTAATGTTGAATGTTCACAAGCCTAAGCAGTTGAAGCATTTTGGGCTGACATTACTCCCCATTCCAGATAAATACAGCACTAATTTTTTGGGATTAAAAAAATATGATCAAGTTCTGCAAAATAAAACATAGCTAAATCCTAATCCTTGAGTTAGTCCTAACTGGCAATAAAAGTAAAATTTTAATATTTGGCCAATTTCTTGAAAAAAGAGCCAAAAACATGCATTTTTGGCATGTTTTTGACAATCGAGTCATTAAAAATCAAAGACTTGTAACAAGTCTAAGCATTCGAAATCTACAGTAGATGCTGCAATTTTGCTCTAATTCCCACTTTTTTGTGTTACAATAATTAAATAATTGGTTATAAAAATGAAACATGTCTTTTCCAAAAACTGAAATTAGTCTTAGTACAAGTCTATAGGCTTGATTGTTACAGCATACCAAAAACACCCTGAAAACGCATGTTTTGGCCCTTCATTCCAAAGATTGGCCAAATATTAAAATAATGTTCTTTTATTGCCAGTTAGGACTAACTAAAGGATTATGATTTAGCTATGTTTCATTTGGCAAAACAGGATAATATTTTTTATCCCAAAAATTAGTGCTGTATTTTTCTGGAATGGGGAGTAGTAAAATGAATTTCTTCTTTCTGTTTAGGTCGACAATATGACATGGAAGGAAATTTAAAAGATTGGTGGAGCAACTACTCCGTTGAAAATTTCAAAAAACGAACAAAGTGTATGATAGACCAATATGACAATTATGTCATGCCAGAAAATAATAGAACGGTAAGTCTACTTATTATTATTCTGACTAATATTAATAAACAGAAAAGACAGGAAAATAAAACTACTATACTTAGTATAACATTGGCAGTAATATGAATATCGTAAAGTAAAGTGAGTTTGCTAATTACAATAGAGAATTCAAAATTGTCAAGCAAGAGAGTCGTACCAATCGGAGGAGGGGGTTGGACAAGTTAAATTAAAATTGCGCACATTACTTTGCAAAGAATGTCGTTTTGTGCTGTCAACTCTTTCCTCCAAAGGTTCTTTTGTTGTAGGTAACAGTAGCAGGTAACTGCCTCTGGTTAAAGTGAATCCTGCTACCGCAGTGACCAGAAACTCCAGTTATGAAGGGAAAATCCTAACTTTTTCTAAGACTGAGGTACTGTAACGTAAGGTATTTTCCTGTTCACAGCTCAATGGCATACAAACACAGGGAGAAAATATTGCCGACAATGGAGGACTTGCGGAATCATTTAAGGTAAGAGGAAAGATGTCAAATTTACCTTGAAAGGGGCACTTTTAAAAATGAAATATCCGGTATGTATCTCTAGAATAATGATTTTCTTCTTTCTGTTTTCTAATTATTATTAAAGATTATTATTATCATTATTATTAATTACATATTTACTTTTTCCTCATACAGGCATATCAAGATTACGCTAAAACATCAGTACAATTACCAGGGTTATCCAATTTTACTTCAGAACAGTTATTTTTCTTAAATTTTGCTCAGGTTAGTATATCGACAAATCTGAAATACTTATAAACCACCCCTTTGTAGCTTGGTGACTGTGGAGGACGATGATATTAATTTCCCCTTTTGCAATGTGCAGGTGGCTTTGTTTTTGTATAATGGGATTAAGGGTTGTATATAAGTATCCGTCAGTATGTGGACATGGCAACGATACTTTGGTTATTATACATGTACCTGTTCAACTATATCACTACTTGAACAGTAGCCTCATTTTACATACTTGTGAAAGCTATTCTAAAAACGTAATAAATGATAAAATTGGATTGATGTTTTTGGACAATGCGAACTTTATTGCTTTAACTTAACTTTAAAAAAAAAAAAACTTTGAAAAAATATGCGCATGAAGTAGAGTGCGTATACCCAATATTGATTGTTAACTGACTCTGAAATAATACGATTTGTTTTGTTAATTCTATATATATTCTAGGTGTGGTGTAGTGCTTTTAGGCCAGAGGGAGTGGATTCAGCAATATTAATAGGCGTACACAGCCCTGGTAGATACAGGTTAGTGCAATGCCAATGACACAGACCATTCAGCACGCCCTCTATCCATGCTATGCAAAAATGCTGGAAACAGTATATAGGCACTTTTCGTTGGCATTAAAAGTAATGCACCATTCAAGTACTTCACCTATCCCATTATCCCGGGATATGTGGGGCACTGGCGGGGATTGTAAGCTAGGATTAGAAATTTACTAGTTGATACGCTCCAGGGGTAGGAACATACAGCGTTTTGTAATCGCCACCTTGCAACCCACGGATTGGGTGGTAGAAGCAACGGGGTGTAATTTTTGAATCTCAGGATCTTTATGTGGAGACTGAATCGTGGTTTGATGTGTTGACTGTATCGTGGTTTCACGTGCGGATTGTATCGTGGTTTGATGTGGGGACTGTATCGTGGTTTGATGTTGAAACTATCGTGGTTTGAAGTGGGGACTGTATCGTGGTTTGATGTGGTGACTGTATCGTGGTTTGATGTGGGGACTGTATCGTGGTTTGATGTGGGGACTGTATCGTGGTTTGATGGGGGAACTGTATCGTGGATTGATGTGGGGTCTGTATCGTGGTTTGATGGGGGAACTGTATCGTGGATTGAATGGGAACCGTATTGATGTATCTGTATTGCTGTTTGATGTGGGGATTTTATCGGGGTTTGATGTGCACTAGACTGGTACAAGTCATATTTTACCAACAGAACCACCACAATTTGTATCAATGGTACTTTTTCTGATTCTCATCAGATGTACTATGGCCTTCCACAAGGTTCCATCGTTGGTCCAGCATCTTTCAGAATTTACATCATCCCGGTTGGTCGTATTATCAGGAAGCATCAAATCCATTACCATATGTACGCCGACGACATTCAGCTCTTTTTAAATTTCAATCCTTCTGATCCGACTTCCATTCAAAGTGCTCTGTCAAGACTCTCAAACTGCATTAGCGAAATAAAACTGTGGATGACTAACAACATGTTGATGCTGAACGATGACAAAACGGAGTTTTTTTTATCGCTGTTTCACCACACAATAGGCGCAAGTTACCATCAAATATCCATCTTCAAATTGATAACAATTTTATCATTCCCTCTGACACTGTTCGCAATCTGAGTGTCTTGTTTGATGGTCAGCTTTCCATGTCAACCCACATTACAAGCTTCGTAACATAACACGTATACGCCGGTTCTGTATGTATGTATGATGTGGGGACTGTGTCGTGGTTTGATGTGGGAAACCACTTATGTAACAAGTGTCATCCCACAGGATAGGGATATGATATCAATGGTTTCATGATTTGCAGTGCCCCACATGTCCGAGCCCATATGACTACAGGGATACACAGGGGTCGAAGAATGTACTTACAATGTTATCAGTCCGAAAATACTCAACAAGGTCAATCATTTGCCACTGCAGTAACTATATAGGTGTTGACGAATAGTGCCGTTATAATTTTTAAATAATATTTTTTTCCTTACTCTTTTTCCACAGAATAATCGGTCCAGCTCATAATTCAGAAGATTTTGTTAAAGCTTTTAAATGTCGGTCTTCAAGTTTTATGAATCCAGCTCTTTCATCTCAGCCAAAGTGTCGAGTCTGGTAAAATCTTATACCTTTGCTAGGTCAATTAATAGATAACTAGTATTATGATTCTAATGCAAGTGTTCTGATCATTTAAAAATAGATCACAAAGTATGTCATTATTACGTTTTCAGAATATTGCATTCTATTGCATCCTATACCTCTAGTACATAATCAAATCCAGGCTAAAGATAAAGATACTGGTTCGCGTCTGATTAACATCAAACTCAGAACGGTTTATTTACGATTTGTCATGATGATTGATGTATACCAGCGTACCCTATGGTTCGTTTTTCACTTTCAAATATACAAACCGTCTCAAAGGTTACTAGTAATTGGAAATTTTGAACATGTCAACAATGGGTAAAAAAGTTTACATTTACTACATCGTTTCGTCGCCCGTAAGACATAGTGGCGTATCACAAAAATGGCCATATTGAGATAATTGCATCTGAAGTTTTTGCAACTTTAAACCGTTTGTCATACATTGCCTCAATTTAAATGTCCCCTTTTCTTGAATGGATATGAACATATAAATATTTAAGTTCCATTTAAATTGTTGTCATTCACTTATTAATTGTAATTAGTCATTAAACTTATACGCCAGTATGTCAAATTTTTTGAAAAATTATTCTCCATTCAAAATTGACATAGGACACGTGATACGCCAGTATGTCGAATAATAGTTGAATTCATATCCATATTGGCCACACAGCCACGATATACCAAAATAGTGGTGGATGTCACATATTTACGACATAGTGTCGTATGTCACTGATACGCAACTATGTCGTCCAAAACAAGGGGAATGTTGTACACAATAATTCCATTGAGTGAGATAAGCCAAACCTAATTAGTGACAATACTTAATTAATTAATGACATGTCTTGAAAGTTTGTCAGAATGTGGAGCTTTATACATAGATTATAAACTGATCTTATCTCATTTCGTCAAAAATGGCTGATACGCCACTATGTCTTGTGAGCGACGGTTTGTATTGTTCTGCGATGAAGGAACCAGTTGAATCTACTTTTCTTTCACGTGCCACCTACCAATCACTGCCGGGGGAGTTGATGGTCAAACACAAACCAGTTTCTTTATTTCTGAGTTTCATTATAAAACTATTCTACCACTTGAACGGTAGTCTCATTTTACATACTCAGGAAGGCTATTCTGAAAACGTAATAATGGTAAAAATGGATGGATGTTTTGGACAATGTACATATTTTTGGTTTCACTATTTATAATTTATAAATATTGAGCTCGACGTTGTCTCGCCTAATATTTAAAAAATTGATTGTTCAATGCATCTAATTTTTGTGTTTTCTTATTGCTCTTCCAACTCCCTGAAAACAGTGTGTATGTATCAGAGCTCTTTGTGCATGCGTATATGGATATTTGAGAGATACAGATGTTTCGAACTAGTTGTAACTCAGCTGTAATATGTGCGCAAATAATTTCACTAAATTTAATTGTGTGCATCTAGTAGACCTAAAGTGTAAGCATGAGCTCTGATATGTGCCCATATCTGGTTTTTACGTTTTTATTTTTTAGCGGTAGTTAATAATTCGTGGTTAGATACACTAATGTACCGAAAAAATACAAGAGTTCGTGCGCATCTGTTTGAGACTATCATATAGGCCTATTTTGATCAGCTCTTAATAGGCGGACAATTTTAGGCACTTACCACTACGCCGAAAAGTAGACCCACGTTAAGAACGCTAATTGTTGACCTATCTGGCCTATATTTTGTTTGTTAAAGAAAGTAGACAAAGTACAGGACTTCATTTAATAATTTGTGATGCTTCTGGCAAAATGTCACAAGACAATTCACAAAATAAAATATTTTGATATTAATCCGCGATGTTATAAGTCCCCGCCGATTACGAGCTGATCAAAGTTATAGGTGAGGCTTGCCGGAGCAATGTTCACATGCCAAAGTGACCATCTCATTTTCTTTGGCGTTTTGAGACACACCTGGGTGGAGAGGGACTCCAGAGTTTAAAAAGCATTGTCTAAGAGAACAACACGATATAACCACCGCCGGGGTTCGAACCCACAACGTTCTCATTATGAGTCATAACCCGTACTACTAGGCTACCGCGCCCTCACATTAAAAACTATTAACAGTTTCGCTAATACACCTCGCACTGAAAAAAACCTACAGTCGTGCAATGCTCAAATGCTCTTGTCTAAAAACAAGCTGCGTACAGACTATAATAAATTATTTGATCGACTCGATTGTTGGTCAATCCTTCGCTGGAACTGTAATGGTTTCAAATATTGGAGTTTTGTTTACCATAGTACCTCAGGGGAGCACGGTGGCCGAGCGGAACGGGCTCCGACTCATAATCGGAAGGTTGCGGGTTTAAGCCCTGGCAACGCCATCGTGTTGTGCCCTTGAGTAAGGCACTTTATCTCGATTACTCATCTCCACCCTGGTGTATAAATAGGTACCGGTATTCTTAAATGCTGGAAAGGTAACAGACTCGCTGTGGAGGAGGTGTAGCGATCCCTTATAGCAACATTACATGAAGGAGTCTGGCCCAATCGCAAATAAAAGGGAGATGGGCACTCCGATCACTGTTTATACAGGATCTCCTTTACCTTTACTTTACCTCAAGGGAATCGGTCAAAATTAAACATAATGAATATTATGGTTATAAAACCTGTGTTCTTTTTTTTTTTTGTATGTTCTCAAACTGCTGCTTTAAGAAACTGTTAGTATTTTGATGTATATATTTAGCTACATATGTATGAAATTCTGCGTTTTTCTACATTGAGTATTCGAATCTAACATAAAACCTTTTGTATATTGATCATGTTGACGGTTCTCATTTTTGGCGATGTGGGTGGAGAGGTACTCCAAGGGACTATAAGTTGGGATTACCATAGGGATTTCCCGGTTTGCGTGATCCATAGTAGTGTGCATCGTTTTGTATCTCCACCATGTAACATGGGAATTGTATGGAAGAAACAATGTGATGTAATTTTGAAATTCCAGATTCTTTTTGTTGGGACTTCTTCGTGGTTTGATACAGGATATCTTAAAATATCCTACAGTGCAAGTATAACTGCCCAATCAAATTTTCCGTTTCATGGACTGGTCCGTCTTGTGTACGTATGGTTCGGTTCAGTATTATTTAAGTATAAACATTTGTGCATTAAATAATGTTGATAAAAAATTCCATCTATGATAGAAATGTGTATGTGCCAAATATGTTTACTAATGATTTTAATTATTATGATAATGTTGTAAATAATATACTTCAGTAAAAATATGCCGTACTTATAAAAAGAAAATATGTGACTAAAAGCGTAGAAAGATCCATTGCTACCAAATACTTCGTCCTTTTGTCGGAGAAACTCGATGGATTTTGTATAATGACCATTTTGTGAAAATGTTAAAACTTATTTGTATACGTATAAGTTCCAGATAAATTTACAGTTTTACACTCTCAGTCAAATTGTACAACTAAGACATTTATATCGTTGGTGTTATTCAATTTTGTTGGCACGTGCATAACCACTACTTAAACCTGCTAAAAATCTTGCTATAAAACAATATATAGGCCAAAATTTGGCTTTCAATGTATTTGTTTAATGTATTAATTTCGTGCCAATATAACATTTTTAGAGTTTCACAAATACTGACTTAATACACCTTGTGTAATGTAGTACCTAGATTTGAAAACCACGCAATTTAATACATGATTTCCCGTTTTAACCAAAAGATGGAGTTTGATGCCAATATAAAATAGCCTTTAGGATATAGCAAAGTTACCGATAAGCTTCAAAATAAACTCAAGAGAATAAGGCACCGGAAACAAATTAGTTCGATCATTGGCTCGACCGTCGATGCTGCTTCGATGCTTGTTATTAATGAACTATCAACTAATTAATCAGAATTAATGCTAGATTTATATTGGTCATTAAGTGTACAGGCACATATTACTATTTTATTGCAATTAACAATAGTAAATCAATTGATTTCGTAAATAATAAGGATCGACCAAGCATGGATGGTCGATCGAAAGATCGAACTAATTTGTTTCTATCGCCTAAACGTGTTTTTTTAATCGCTGATGTACATCTATCGTCTCATATAACACGGGCGACATCATTATTTTAGGTAAAACAACGAGACGCCAAAATTAATGATGTCGCCCGTGCTATATGAGAAAATAGATGGACGATCGCGGCTAACCTTTCTTCACATTCTTAAACAATTAGGTTATCAAATATCAAAAGTGTACCACATTTTAATCAAATTAAATCCTACGTTTTACAAGGACTTACCTAGGGCTTAAAATCGATCAGTCCCGTTGTTGCTACGTGCCTCCGATTGGTTCAAATAGCGAGTACGCGTATTGCGTCGATGCACACATGCTGAACCGTGTTATATCGTGTCATAACACACGGGTAAAAATGATTGCAGGAACTTTCTCAAGTGTTTAAGAATGACTTATTAAGTAATTTCAAAGCAAATTATATTAATACGCAATGAGTTGACCAATGCATTAATAAAGAGCGCATTTGAATATGCACGTGCAAAATATGAAAAAGTTTGATATTGATTCAATAAGGTTCTGCAAAGGGTAGAAGTACGCCTTTTCGCAACATTAAGGTTATTAATTATTTTAAACTGTTGTGATTTGGTAGTTCACAGCATCTTACGAATGGTAGTGAGCTTTGGCAAAAACTGCATTGCTCAATTCATAGCGAGCGTGTAGAAAAATTAAAATATCACAGATATACTTTTATAGGTGCTGCGGTTCCTGAGTTACGTTGTAAAAAGGGCTGAAACAACAACACTTTTGTAAAACGTACATAACTCATTAACAACAATAAATTAAGCACGTTTGCAAAGTATACGATTTGTAGAACTAACTTTTGCAAAACATCAAGGTATTCATTTTCAATAATATATTGATCTAGATAATAAAAATCGATTTTAGGTTGCTTCGGCCAACAATACCTCGTCTACCCTTAAACTTAACGCATCATTCTTGGTTTGTTTAATTAATTTTATTAACCCTTTTCATGCAAATACAAAACAAATTGTAGGCACGTTTGCAGACCTCCACCATCCCTTTCATGTTTGTCATTTATGTAGTGAAAAGAATTTGGTTCCGTCGTTGGTCTTGTGATCGTTGTAGGAGAGATCCTGTGTCGTATTTTTCACGCCCTGTCCCTTCTTTTTTTATTTAAAAATATTTTTTGGGTGTCAAGCCTTCACGGTACTTTTCATAATTCGAAATTCGAGGCTAATGTATATACATCCCGTGAGTCACTATAGTCCGTATATCTTCATCGAGTCAGAAATGTAAAATTTAATAGTTAGATTCTCTCAAAAAGTGTACATTTTTGCAGGAATCTGTTATGCTAGTTGGGTTCCTTGTAGGCAGCATTTCCTTTCTGAAAATGTGTACTTTTCTATACTTTTCTATACTTTCTATCAAATGTTTAAAGATACAATGAAACACGATATCGTGATTACTGTCTCGAGAAAGGTATACAGACTATAGTCCGAAAGTTCTCTGGTATTCTTAACCTAACCCTAACCCTAACTATAACTTTCGGGCGAACGGACCCTTTTTAGCAACCCTTAGGACTAGCGGTCATTACCCGATTCAAAGAGTCATCGTCTGCATCACATGCCGTCGTATCTCAAAAAGCTGCCATGTTCCGTGTTCGATTTTATTATTATTATTATTATTATTATTATTATTATTATTATTATTATTATTATTATTATTATTATTATTAGTATTAGTAGTAGTAGTAGTAATATTATTATTATTATTATTTACTTGTGATCTGTGTAAAATTAACTTTATAATTTTAAGGTGTTATCATACCATACCATCTCGTGTTTATTGATGAAAGAAAGCATGCTGAAATATAAAATAACAATATGAAACACACAAATGATAATAACAAAAATCACTTAAGGCAGCCTTTTCAGACACAACAGAATGTGATGCAGACGACGATGTGTTCGATGTCATTTTTGACCACTGTGGACGATATGTTGTATAACCATTTGGTTAAGTTTATTAGGTGTACATTTTATCTATTCACGCTACAAGATTTGTGATGTAAATTCGTTATTGTAAATTGTATATTTGAAATAAATCATAATTCATGTGAAACATGTTCTCTGCATCATATTGTATAATTATATTTTGCTTGATTGTCATGGTTATTCGCGGAGTACGTAATAAGCCACAATTATCATTATGAGGCTAGTTATTACAATGTACAGAAATGGGAAAACGCGATTCGGGAAAAACAGAGAAGGAAACAAAACAAAGCAGATCGGGACCAGAAGCCACACATTTGGAAAAAGCAGCGCTCCTGGTTCTGAGATTATCTAGAGATATGAACCAGGAGGCATTTTTAAAGAGATAAGAGTCATTTAATTGTCAAATATACACATTAAATACAAAACTTGCTTTAACTACCATGCTTTATTTTAAAAAATGGTTCATATGGTTTTCGTGTGGACCAGGAGCTAAAATGTTATGCCCATTGGGTAAATGGCTCGTGGGTGCCTGGTTATTTTGAAGCTTGATTGTAATTTATATTATTGTGAATACGTTTTAGTTCTGAAACTATTATGCGTATATTTATTGGTTTATTCTATTAAACAGGTTCATCTTACAAAGAATACTGCAACTGAAACTGATACATTATGAACATAAGTTGGTTGGTGTTGTTATCTTTCTTTATTCCAGCAATATAAATAATCAATAATCTTATTTCTTATTGAATTAGATTAGCTGAACTTTGATGTTGGGAATTTTATCACAGTTATTGTTCTATTGCATTCAAACGTTTACCTGCCTTATCTGGACTATTATTTGTAAAAAAAAGAAAGAAATTCGTGTTGGTCTTGGTATATCGCTCAAGTTATATTATTGTAAGATAATAGTTCACAGCTTCATAATATTGATAAAAAAGATTTGGAACAGTTTCGGACTTTATTCAACATAGTTCTGTTATTATCGAAGTTATGGGTTTGAGGTGATATTTCCTCACATCAGATACTCGTCAGAGCTGAAATACACTTTCAATATACCATTTTTTTAATGGGAGGAGCTTAAAAATATGGCTCTTAAAAGTGATATGTACTCAGAAAGTTTGAAGGGGGGGGGGGGGGGTCAGGTGTTGTAAACTTAACACAAATCAACGGGTGCGCGGAATCCTGCTTGTCCAATGAACTCATTATGTTTCTTTGTGTAAAATAAGTTTATAACATTGGCCCCAGGTGGGCACTCAGACTTTCTGAGCGCGTACCACTTCTAAGAGCCATGTTTTTGAAAGCTCCCCCACGCTTTCAAAACTGGTAGATTACAAATGCATTTTGGTTCTGACGAACAGTTATCGGTAGTTAGGTGCAGTAAATATTACCTCAAACCTCAATATTTGATAATATCAGAATAATTTTAATAAAATTCTGAAATTTTACCACCGCAAAACTCAAATTCAGTCTCCTTTTATTCGATATTTTAGGCAAATTCCCTACATTATGAGCGCCATTATGTAAACTCATGGAAAGCACGTTGCTTATCAAACATTTATTTTACACCATCTTCCAACACATCCCAATTAATGTTTAGTCCGTGAGGTTTATATGCAGACCCCTTCCAGATCAGTCTTATAATTTTGCGAAAAAATATTCCATAATTTAATGTCAAGTCTCAAGTCAATGAAAACAATAATAATAATAACAATAATAGCAACAGTAATTGTAACACTATTGATACTGCTACTAATAATAAATGTTTGGTGTTGACTTCTTGAAAGGCCCCCGCTTTTAAAATATCCGAATTAGTAATTATGAGATCTTTTTGGTGCAACAAATGGGGTGGGTGTATTGTTACGATTGAACGTGAATAATCAGTAGAATCGGCTACCAA
The DNA here is from genome assembly GCF_039555335.1 of Amphiura filiformis. NCBI lineage: Eukaryota > Metazoa > Echinodermata > Ophiuroidea > Amphilepidida > Amphiuridae > Amphiura > Amphiura filiformis. The sequence continues at coordinate 36,927,048 of NC_092640.1, read as the reverse complement.
AAATAGATGAGATCTAGAAAGAAAAACGAAAAATTCACCAACTTCTCGCACGCAAACGCAAGAGCAGTCAACCACGGAAATGTTGATGGAAAGATATTCTTTTTCTGCTTTTTTAAGAGTAAACTTATGGCTATAGGCATTTATCCATCAAAGATACTAAACACGCATGAAATAGGGGCATTCCTCCGGGTCCCCAACTGAGTCATGTGTTTATATTAAATCCTGTGTATGAAGTTTTCCCCTTATATTTCCTCTGCGTAAGAAGTATCACATGACCTGCTAAGAGTAAAAGGACAAAATAGGACAATATCGTGAAACATTATTTTTACATCATGATACAAAACTTCTAATCAACTTAAATTTTATGCAAATACCATTAACATGTAACATATTCAAAGTTAAGTATAGTTGAAGCCATTGGATTTTTAAACAATAAAAAACAAAAAGAATTGAATGGTGAATCAGATTATAACTTGAAAACAACTTTGGCGACAGTGTCCTCATTTTCCTTGATTGTGTCACATTTGAATACGCGTAACAGGTTTTATTTGTACAAAGTGGATAATAGTAGCACTTTTTCTTTAACAGTAGGCATGCATCGAGCTCAGGCAACACGTCCAGGCAATTTAGCAAACATTTGTTATCAAATACAACATCTTTATCATGATACACGTTTGTCTGGGCGTTGTGTTTGGTCAAAGTTCAGTATCACTGAACGCAATATATACAGCAAAATCATATTTGCAAAGAAACAACAGTCAAGCCTCTTGGACTTGACGTGATCAGGTTAAGCGGGTTTAATGCTGACAAGGGTCCGGGATTTCTTACTGCTCGACCTTTTATATGCCGATTATAGGGTAAGTTGCTTATATTTATTAAACAATATGACGGTATATATATTTTGTCGGTACTTGGTGGATTAAGGTCTATGATCAAACGTAATTTGACGTTCTGCTTATTTTTTATTTTTTTATTTATTATATCACGTACCAATAACATACGACATGTTAATTTAAATACGTAATTCCACGGTGAAAACAGGTATTTAAGTGCCAGGTGTAGGCTTAGAATTTGCGTTTTTGTCATTCGGTAGCTCCTAATTTTTTAATCACCTTTAGTTATTATGATGTACTTGTAAGAAATAATGTTTTAATGTTACCAAGTGTACCACTAGATGAGTAAAATTCGCGTTTGAGCTAGACAAAATTGGAACATCAATGTTTACTTGTTAGTGACTCTAAACAACCTCCTGAACAACATATATATCCAAAAAGGACAAAAAAGGACATAGGGGAAAAAAATACTAGGTCCGCCCATTATTCTACTTAAATTGATTCGTCAACACGTATACTTTAAGTTTGTACAAAAGGTCATATTTGAAAAAATTCAACTCTAAGAAAATAGATATTGTTTAAAGAAATAAATATTGTTTCATTACTAGTATGTAGAATGATATCGGCCAAGTCAAGATGTTTTTATCTATGATTTAGAGCTTGTGTTAAGAAACGACAGTTAATTTTACTTGGGAAGTCCCAAATTCACATAGTCCAATTTCTATACATTGACAGTCAGCTACCTGCACAACCGATTCTTTTTGTTCTGCAAGGCTCACTCAGTCATTTAATGAGGCAATACAAACGATCGAAATTGGTGTTGAAATGAGCAAAATTTTGAGTTACACCTTTTCAGTGTAAATTTTTTTTCTCAGCCAAATGAAAAGCAATAATTTTCATTTTTTCAGTAAATGGCTGGAAAAACTATAATGCTTGATACTGATTTTTTTAAATCCTGGTGTTAAACTTAGGCCTGAAATTCAGTCATTTAGTGTAAGATATTCGATTTTTATAGGCTTCAGCTCGGCCCGCGAGCTTTTTTCTTTGATCAACCTTTTAGCTTTTCAAAGTAATATAGTTCGCTAATGAAGGATTTTCCCCAACTTTCTAAAGCACATCACCGTGAGCTATATATCATAGTTTTGTCAGAATTTCCGTTTTGATTTCACCATCTTTCAATGTCGGCTGAAAAATTTCTAAATCAACACGTGAAATCTAAAGGCTAGTACTAGCATTGTGGATCGATATCCCTGGGTTTAATAGGAATACCGGCATGGCTATAGTGTTGCCAGAACTTCAATATAGCAAAGAAATTCCCAGACCTATAGCGCTCCTACTGATCATGTTTAACCAGAACACCCAATTGGGGATTTAATCGCTGGTCGGGCAATTTGCTTTCAATGAAAAATTGACCTGGATAACAACAAAGGAAATATCGACTATTTCGGCTGGTTGCTCTCGAGATAAAAGTACTCACCATTGCCTACTTTTACTTAGTTTGACATTTTCTGAGCATGAATGGAAAAAAGGTAAAACAAAAACGGAAATTCTGACAAAACTATAACATATAGACCCACACGATGTGCTTTACAGAGGTGGGAAATATCTTTCTTTAGCAAACTATGTTAGTTTGAGACGCTAAAACATGAATTCCGTAAAAAGCTCGCAGGCGAATTCAAGGCCTATAAAAATCAAAATATCACACTAAAAGACACAATTTGATGCTTAATTTTAACACCAGGATTTTTAAAAAATGTATATCCAAGCACCAAGTTTTTAACTGACATTACTGAAGAAAAAAAATATTGCTTTATATTTGACCGAGAAAATTAATTTCATAGCAAAAAGGTGTATCTCTGAATTGTGCTGATTTTTACATGTATCGATCGACTTTTAGCGCGACTAAGCATTTCTAAAGAATTGGTTGTCCAGGCGGCAGACTGTTGAGCCACATAGGCAGTTCAAGTACAGGGAAAATGGACCAACTACATGATGTTCCCTACTTTATGTTTGGAAATGGGATGGGAAAAATCCATTGTGTTGAGTAATTAGGATGCCGCATTTGTCATATGAGCTGTGTAAACAAAGTGTGCTCTTTCTCTTTTTCTTTTTTTCTTCTTTAGATTGTAACCTTTTTTTAAATGCACATACACGCTGTAATACGGTAGTCTAGCAGAACAAAATAAGATGGCATTTTGTACAGCATGTAATGTTCATAAACATGCGAGTGAACCGTATTCTATCGGGTAAACAAAGACAAGCTCTCATATGTTTAAAGCCATAATGTACGAAATTTGTTATCATTTACCCAAAAAGCTGAAATGATAAAATTATTAGTAATGCCTGCCACCGGGAAAGCCGGAAAGGTCTCCATTTCAAACTGAAATAAAACTGTAAAGTGAAAGTAATCTCATTTGTTGATTTGGAATTTTTGGATTTGGGGATTTAAAGTCATAATTATGACCTTTTGTCCAAATTGCTCTGTTGACCTACAAAAAATGTTTGATCCTATTTTAAGTTGGGACAGATTACAAATATGATAAAAAATCAGGTTTGAAAAAAATAACCCAACAATTTCGTGATATTAGATCAGTCGTATATAAATGATTTTTAAAAAATTGTAATAGTTTTTGAGATAAACACTGTATACTTATTAAATTTTCCAAGGCTCTTCTGATGTTAATAATAAGGATTAACCTAAGTGAAGCCAATTATAGATTGAATAATTCATTAATTCCTTTATACTTTCAAATTATTACAACACACACATACACACACACACCCACACACCCACACCCCACACCCCCCAACCCCCACACACAAATGACACATTTTAAAAGGTCTTCCAAAGTAGGCCGTTTGCTGAAATGATCCGGTTATGTTAACACAAAACTGGAAGGGGGAGGGGGGAAAAATCAACAAATTGTGCATAATTTTGCCGTAAAAGTGGGGGAGGGTTGTAGAGACTGGGATCAAGAAAAATAATTACTAGGCCGGGGGATATGCCCGTAGTGTCGCCACACCATTGGTACCAAATATAACTGCATAATGGCGTTTGAAAATGGGGGGGGTTGCAACACCCGTATACCCGTTCGTAGTCCGTGTTACAAAATATTGCTCAGTAGTTCCAAGGTTAAAGCGTGCCTGAAATAATATTATTCTGTTTTATTCTGTACATAGCGACCTTATCAAAACGTGCTAAAACACCAGACACCATCCTATTGTTTAGTTTGTGATAATGAATGATTTTATCACTGAAAATCGAGAAGGTGAGGTTGCGTCGAATTAGGTCAAAATTATAGTGAATAAGATTAAACTGTTATTCAAAGCATAGTTTGCTCACCTGAGAGCTTTTTGCAATGTAGCACTATTCCCGTTCATTTGGTTGATAGACTAGCTGTTGAATGATTTTTAAAATTCCCCGATGTTAAGGGGGTACTACACCCCCGCCCAATTGTGTACCTATTTTTGCATTGTTCTCAAAAATTATAGAGCATTGGTGACAAGTAACATATGAATATTATAGGGGCAAGGACTACAACTACTGCACTGGACATTTTATTTCAGCACAGACACCAATTGTGGAGTTACAGTCAAAAAAGAGGGAAAATCATTATTTGATCAATAAATCAATAACTACTTGCCTTGAGTTGCTGAATTTTCAGTGCAGTAGTTGTAGTCCTTGACCCTATAATATACATATCTTACTTGTCACCAATGCGCTATAATTTTTGGGGAAAAAATGCAAAAATAGGCACAAAATTGGCCAGGGGTGTAGTACCCCCTTAAAAGTTTGAATTATTGTATGTCTGTCTCGTTTTGCAATTGTATGCATTGGCCCTTGGTTTATCTGCATGGATTTATAGTGTTTTTTATTTTTTTCTCAACACCATTGTGTAATAATTAATTTAAAAGGACAATGTGCATGAACATGATGAATATAGTTTATTAAATGTAAGAACATTAGAATAAAAGACTATAACGAATTGAATAAAAAGCATGTATCCCAAAAATTTCAAATTTGACAATTGATCCCTCCCTCCGTTCTTGATAATATCAAAATTAACGAAACTACCTCATTTCCAATCCGTTCCACGTATGTAGACATCAAGCAATAGACGTCTTATATGTCATACGCAGTATTGGCACTCTTGTAGGGACGGATAGCAACGTTTGCAAAGTATTTTTGTGGATCTGAGGGAACATCAGATACACTAAATTGCATTTTATGTTTAATAATTTTGATTTTTTTTTAAATTCACGATAATACGAAATTTATGGGAAAATATTGAAAATTTTGAGGACTTTTTTTAAAAGTTTCAATTTTTTAATTTTGCCATAACAATGTTCTTATTATCGTGAATTTCAAGCAAAATTATTTGATATCAGAAGGACATTTTGTGTGTGTGATGTGTTCTCAGGACCCACGAAAATACTGTGAAAACGTTGATATCTGTCCCCGAAATACTCATACTGTGTATAGATTGATATTTTAATCCATGGAAAGGTTTGAAAATGAGGGAGTTCCTTAATACTCTTAATATACCGTATTCCAAGAACGGTGGTGTGGCCAATTGCCAAAATTCGGATATTCAAAAAGTATGTGATAGCCGACTTATTCCTGAACCATATCAGTTTTAGTTATGTTTGGTTGGTCCATTAAAATATTCAAACAAGTTTCTGTCGATAAAGTTCTTTCAGGGACACTCTGTAGGTACACGAATTACATTTTTTAGCCTTTTTTATGAAGTTCTGGAGGGATTAGGGTTAAAGTCCTACAATATAGTTTGTTACTGCTTAAAAGCGTATCAACAAATTGAGCTAGTTACAAAATGCGTTGTGTTCACTTTTTGGTCTACATCAACGTTGTGCGCTAAAATCAGCGTGACAGTGGGGAAATGAAGTCAAAAGAGCGTTCGGTCTGTTGTATAAAACGATCACTAAGGGCGAGTTTCCCGACAGGAGTCTTATTAAGCCGTAGTCTTAAGGTGGCCTTGAGGCTACTAAGCCTAGCCCGCTCTCGAAGCCCGAGTCTTAACTCTAGCCGGATTTCTTCAACGCAAATTCAACCTAGTCTTAGTGGCCTTGCAGGCTTAACGCTTGACAACCTCGTCCCTTTCAACCAGCGACTTAATTGTATAGGCTGTTGGAGGTAGATGTACATAAGCTGTGGTCCTCACGGTTTACCGTACTAACAAGGTTGCCGTCTCATTATCGCAATGTTCCCGGCGCAAAGACTGGCCTGGACCCGCGGTCTTGTGCTTGGGCTTATACCGTACACAACTTGATGCAAGAATATTGTGTCTGTTTTTGTGTCTTTTATGTATTATTTTATTTCCACTTGACTTTTTAAGTCCAACTTGTATGAATGATACGCCTATGCTTTATACTCGTGATTTTTTCTTTGCATCCCAAAAAGGGTAAAACTGTAAGCCTAATGGAAAGGAATCTGTGATTCCCCTAAAAAGGAAAGCAACCAACGTGCTATCTACTGCTGATAACAGTAGTCTTCTCAGATATAGATCTCACATGAAGTTATCTCTTGGTACAATATTTATAAATATTTAAGTAGAAGATAGCAATATTATATGCATCTTATCCGTAAATTCAGTTTTAATACTGCATGCATTATTGTTTCGTGTCAAATATTTACTATATCTTTACCAATTTTGTCCTTCTTCTATTGGTATAATATAGGCACTCCAAAATAATATTGTAATAGGCCTACTTATGAAAAGTACGAGTATCAAACTATTAAGGCTTGGATAGGGACAGGTGGAATCATATAGGTCTTCATATTGATGATGATGATGATGATGATGATGATGATCATGATGATGATGATCATGATGATGATGATGATGATGATGATCATGATCATGATGATCATGATCATGATGATGATGAAAGATTTTTTTTAAAATTATATCGTTGTTAAAAAAACCATCATTCAAAATGATTAGGTCTTATGATAGGAACAGCTACTTAAAAAAATTCAACTAACTCAAATAAACACTAAAATAAAATGCTGAAATGTTCAACTAAATCGAACAATTACCTACCCACAGTGGCGTAACTAGACATTTTCATTTGGGCTGGGGTGGGGGAAAGCGGGGGCAAACATAATAAATGAGGGGCAGGCATCGTTCATACTGTTTGGGTTTGTAAGGGGTGGAGTGGGTCGGAGGAGTTATGGGATCTGCTTGGAATGTGTCCCCGGAACATTGGCGTAGATTTTTTTTGACATGGGGGGGGAGGTGGGATAAAAATGATGGTACAAATGCCATATTTAAGGTATTAAAGCTGGTGACATATAGGCCAATGGTACAAAAGTGGGACAAATGCAATTTATTTAACCTTAAAAATTGAGTTTTTAAGGTTAAAATGACCAAATAATGAGGTTAATTAATAACTCTCAGAAGTAGGCCTAATTTACCTTTTTCATGGGGGGGGGGGGGGGGGAGCTCTTGCCCCCCCCCCCTTAGTTACGCGACTGCTTACTCATCTTAATTGAAAGACCGTCAAAAATATGAAAGATAAACTTTGCGTTACAATTTAAATAATTTGTAAATTGAAATAGACCAAGGCTTACGACCTAAGACCTGCTCTGAGGCAGGGCCAAGAAAAGCCGCTGTAAGCCTGGTCTAACAGGCTTGCGTAGACTACGGCTACAGAAGACTGATTTCGAGAAATGCAAATTTTACTGAAGCCTGGGGCTAATCCTACAAGCCTGGTCCACAGGCTAACGAAGCCTCGAGGCTATGGTAGCCGTGCTTCGGGAAATACGTTTTCAGTTAAGCCTGGTCTTACGACCTCTTAAGCCTTGAGGCTAGACAAGCCAATTGCTAAGCCACCCGTCGAGAAATTCGCCCCAAGAGACTTGTACGTTCACGTGTAGCTACAAAAGGGCAAGGAAAACCAGACGAGATTTAGTTTGCAATGTCATTCATAAACCATAATAGCAATAAATTTAATATATTTTACTCACAAATAATAATGTTAATGCGTGATTAATTTTGATTGAAGTTTAACTTTTACAGTAGTAAATTACAATACTCTCAGTAAATACATTGAAATTTGCAAAATGCAAGACTATTGAGTTTCTGGAATGAGATAAATTTGTTGGCAAATATACAATACAGCCGATGGGTTGAAGGGACAAATAAGGGCTGTAAGGCCCGCTGCATACTTGGTTATTCGACATCGAATATCCGATGCAACAAGTGCTCGTTATTAAAATCAAATTCCAATCTACCTTATGTTTAAGGCAGAGGATGATTTAAGGAAGCCCCATCATGCACTGTAAAAGTGTTATCACTAGAGTTTCAACTGCCACTTTACTTTTCAAATCCCATTGAACTCTGTGCAAAAGATGTTGTTTTAGAATTGCCCGTGTGTCATTATTAGTTGGTCGATTTCAGATCTGAAGTGATGTATGCATGAAGGATAATCCACACCTTCTGTAGATAACATAAAATGTGAAATCGACCAACCATTAGAAAGTGTTTTATTGTAAATATATCTGTCCAAATTCAAATTTAACCATGCAAGTGTGTATGCAGTGGGCGGGCAGTGGTGTGTGTTCACTCACACAGCTGTGCTAACCGCAAGAGTTGCTGGGAAGTGCTTAAATCATCCTCTGTGTTTAAGGTGAGGCGATCTTTTCACCCGTCTTTTCAGTAGAACAAAAACAAAGAACACTTACTAAATGTAGACCCAACTTAATTATGGTAGACCTATAATGTTGAACACATTGGCACCATTATGTGCTACATAACTGCACTCATTCGAAAGAACATTCTAAATTGCCATCGGCTGGTTTTAGTAGCTACACAGTGTAATTATGTTAAAATAACTTAATCGTAAGTTTTGTTTATTATTTCCCGCATTATTTTCCGGCAAATCTCACCCTAAATTGTAACAAACTAGTCCCACTGCGAATACTACATGTATTATGGCTCTATATGATACAAAAATGTATTATGTTCGTACTACCCGGCATAGTTGATTCTAGCCGTCGTGTAGGTCGTTCAACTGTGTACAACGTTCATATTTAGGTCGATCTACGAAGGATTGCGTGGCTTAACTCGTAAAGTCCAATAAGCATAGTCAAGTGAAATAGTATCAGTGTGCACTTGTCCTGGTCATTCATAAAATTGACACAGTTTACATGTGTATAGGTTTAGGACACCATGTACCTAATATTAAAATACATAACGCTGCAGTGTTGTAGTGGTTGGAAGGAGTCCATAAGCAAAATGAGAAGGAAGCGAAGAAGCAATAGGAGGAGGTGAAGAAGAAGATGATAAGCTGAAATTTGTAGGTTTATTGTTTTTACAAAAGAAAACATCAAAATGGTCCCGTAAAATGTTCATCTAAAAACACCGATCGCAGTCCAATACGAACAATGAAGTACGTATTGTACTTATTGTGATTGTTATAATAATTGTCGCATTGTGTTGCTTGAAACATAGCTTTTGTGTGAGTGTAACTAGTCTTAGTTAAATTCTGGTGACAACATGCATTAGGTCTTATTTGAGCTTTATCAGGCCATGGCAAATAATATTTAATACCAACTATTGATGACCCATGTTATAACTTCATAAGAACTGCTTCTAAAACTTAATAATAATTATTTGATTAACATTAAAGGAATATTTTGTGATCCTAACATTTGCGATCCCCTATGTGTTACATTTTCCAGTAGATATCCACGAAAAAAGCTTATTCATCAAATGTCAGTTGAATCCATTTTGCATTTGCAAGCTATGCGTGTTTATGTGTATTGCACTGCTCCATGTAGGCCAATGTGTTGTAATGTCGTTTTGTTAACCAGAACATAATACAAATTCAGCGATATTTTTGGTAAACAAATTAATTTGCAAGAATTATAATGTACATAAACATTTATGTAGAAAGATGTTTCCAGTGGTATTAAATAAAAACTTTTTTTAAAGAAAAATGGGAGGAGATGAGGCTGTGGATGACGAAATGCCCCTTTACAAAGTACATTTTCACACATGTAACATGTGTATCACGCAGCCCCTAAATCATAAACATGGGCTCGTATTACTTGCTCATGACTGTAAATTCTCAAATTTATCAGAAGCATTAATTTTGAACAATGCTAAAAATATGACCTTCGACAATAAAAAGGTTATTTGTACATTCTTGATTTCATTTGCAGGGAGACATAATATTGGTCTCGTATTAGGTGTTCCATTATGGCAACGACTGAAAGTAAAACACAACTCCACATGGAGGAGGATACGGAAGTGACGAAACCTCTCGATACAAAATTTTGGAAGGTGCTGAGCGCCGTGTTATTATTGGCTGCCGTAGGAATGTTAGTCGGTATAAGTAAGTACTTCCGGGTCATAAATGTGAATTAATGCCAAAGGGGAAGTTACTTGAAGATGTAACTAAATAAATCCGGCTCGTATAGAGCATGAAGGTAGAGCAATACTACAGCTGAACGCAACTCTGTGTTTAGGCCTCAAGATTTATAGGACAAGATTTGTTGCAGTGTTTTTGGTGAACCTTTGGAGATATCCTTGGAGAAATCATGGCGTGGCTACCACTTCATTACTTGTAATTGTCCTACATTTGGACAACAAACCCGGGGGGGGGGGTTCTTCCTGGTTGAAGTTATACGGGGATGTGCCACGGTTTTGTGGTACCTTTTCAGTGATTTTGGTATATCGATGGGTGGGTTTTCAGTGGAGACCAATGCGCACAATTGGATGCATTTTAGCAAAAGTGCCCTTAAAGCGCCCAATTATGGCAAATATGGGTGCTTTTTGGGTGTTTTTTCTTGAAAATTGGTATACTGATGGGTAGCAAAAACAGCAAAAAGTAGGTATAGAGAAAGTCAGCATCCGAAAGTCTGCGTGGCATACCCCCATACAAAAATTTTTGAAGAACCCCCCCGGGACAACAAACATCTTCCTTTATTCAGTGGCGTAGCCAATGGGGAGGTATGTTTGTGACTAGGCGTAGTCCAGTGGCGTAGCCAGCACTTTTATCTTAAATATTAGGGCGGCCAACATCCAACAGGGAGAGTAGAGGAGGTGGGGAAAGACTTCTCATAGGGGGCAGCTGCCCATCCTCACCCCCTTTGGCCCAAATTGGCTACGCCACTGGCAGGGCCTATGGTGTTGGCTTCAGGTTTATACTCAGTCCCAAGAATATCTCTTGATGTAAAATTGCTTGAAAACTCCTGAAAATCATTGTAAAATTTATATCAAATCTTGGATTAGGCGTTTCCTACTACGTAAAAAAATCGTTTATATTTTTATTTCTGGAACAGGTTGATTTTGATTGGTGCTCAAGCTTAAGCTCTATTCAATACAGTTTATTGGTTGACAATATACGACATGTGCACGCGCATCTGGCATTTAAATATGTTGTTAAAGAATGTTGTCAAGCGTGTGTTTCGGGGTTTACGAGGCATTAAACCAAATTTGTCGGTTCAATTCAACAGGCCCAGATGTTCCAGTTGAGAAGCCAATGTAATAGTGCCAATGATATAATGTTTAGTACGCCATCGATATTCAGCTATGCAATTAAAAATATGTTGGCACATTTTGAACTCCTCGACGAAGTATAGGTTATGACATAAAAAATACCCGATGAATGAATTTGAAGTATATATACAACGTGATTGCAACAACGAACATCCCACGTGATCCAATTGTGTAATCATTCGAAATCACATATGGCAACACACGGAAACAAAAATACGAAGTTAGCCGAAAATATGGTTATGAAAAGGTTTTTTTATACACCACGAGGAGGCCATCACAACATTTGTGTGTGTTTGGTTTAATTTGAAAAATATCCGGAATCAGGGTCTCATGAGGAATGGCTCCCCACTGTGGCGAGTTAAAGAATTAAAGATACCACTCCACTTTTGATGTCAGTTCGTTAGGGTATTAGTCAAGATTGAAATTTATCCTTAAAATTCTGTTCTGTCTGTCATCAAAGTAACAGGTGTAAGTCAGTTCGTCTCTGGTGAACTAGTCGAGTGGGAGGGCCCCTTTAAGACCAAAATGTTACGGAGTGTCGCTTTAAATCCAAAAGGTGAGTGAATAAGTAAGCTAATAAGTAAGCGACATGGTCCAGCAAAAATGGAAAAAAAAATCGAAATCATCTGAAAACATTAGAGGGGCTTAGATTTCATAAAACTTGCGCCCTCAACTTTAGTCAAAGACCAGTTTCTAACATAGCAATGTTTGTCGATTATACGAATCAGCATTTAATAAAGTAAATCGTATTCATATTTTGTGATTAAGTTCCTCAACACAGTTCAATGGCAGATAAGCTTAACTCTCAGTTTTCTCTTGTTTTCGATATTACAATTTTTTGTTTCCAAATCAATAGGTTTTTGCGAAATCTCTCAGAACCGTCCTTTTGTCTTATACTGACTGCATTTAGAGGGCGGTGTTGTCGATTTTGTTTTACTACGAAGCTGTCGTTGGCACAGATTAGAATGAATTTTTAGTTTGCAGTTCTCTGGTCTTCGTCAGTATGGGGGGAAATCCCAACTTATTCTGAAATACCACGTTACCGCGTATCTCACATACGGGACACACCTCTTGACTTGGGGAACTGGAAGTTTTGGCCAGGGCAAGTTTTTTTTTCCACCGCAATGTGTTTTTACACAAGATTTTGGGTGTTGTGATAGTGGGATTTTTTGCTCAGTTATTTAGTGGATCATGCATAATCTAATTTGTCATCCCTTTCCATTCCTTTTTCAGTTGTTCTAGCCGTACAGGAAGAGGAACTACCAACACCACTACCCGATAACCCAACAGAAGGACCTCGAACAACTGAGCCTGCTGTACCTGAGACATGTAGCACACCTCATTGTGTAGTAACAGGTAATTCTGTCTTTATACTTTTTTCGTTTTTCTTTAGTTTCCTTCTTTTCACCGTATTTATCTCCTCTCAGTTCCTTTCTCTTGTAATAATATTAATCTTCTGAAAACAGACATGCACGGTACTTTTGACATGATCATTTAATAATTTTTCTAACAAAACATTATAATGTTCAATTCCCAATACCAGCCACACTACACATATATATTTTTGAAGAATTACTTATATATTGGGTAAAATGTAAGTATCGCCCTCAATTTGAACACAAATAGTTTATAGAATAGAAATTGCACAAAAAAGCAGAAAAAGTTGATTAAGAAATGAACATCTATAATTGTATTTAATTTTACAGCAGAATGTGAAATATCTATTTCTCTTTTAATCTGTTTTAAGTGGAATAATAAAGAACAAATGAATAAATAAATAATGTTTCTTACCTTTCCTTAGCTGGCAAAATGATTCAAAACATCGACTCTTCAATAGACCCGTGTGACAATTTCTTTGAGTTCGCTTGTGGTGGATGGCTGAAGAGCACCGTTATTCCAGAAGATCGTTCTAGCTATAGTGCTTTCACGGTTCTTAGAGAAGAGGTCCAAGTCGTCTTAAAAGGTAAGAATGAAGTAGTTGTTATACATAATTGCTACTGTTTAACTGAATAATTTGTCCTTCTTGTCTGATTATCCATTAGTATACAGTGTATATAAAAAATTACTAATATAAGAGTCTCGTTGTTTACCCGACTCATTATGTCAGTAGAAAGCAGAATATTTACTTACAAAGGCCTTTTACCTGACTTCACCTGCAACCCGCCCCTTTTGATGTGCTGCATTACATTAGCAAACATTAGATTTTGTACAGCATCTATATCCTTCACGGAGTATACAACATGAAAGAATAGGATGTTCTACACCAGAGAAAAAAATAACCATCAAATCTGGTATATAATCATATGATATCACCAATGTGTAATGTCGCTGAAAACCTGATAATAACTCGATTTAGATTCTGATATTAATCAAATGGACTCTTTCTTATTTTTCAGAACTTTTGAGAGAGAAAAATCCAATGACGATATAACCGCTATAACAAAAGTAAAGGACTTCTATGCGTCATGTGTGGACCTAGGTAAGACGATACTCAATGTATTTTGATGGTTAACGAGATTTTAAACATATTCCATCATACCAAATGAGCTTCAGTTTCGAGACATATGACGTGCTTCTTTCTCATTAATTTGAACTCTCCTTGTCTCTCACCGTAACACTATTTCCCTTTCATTTCCCTCAATCCTCAGGTCCAGTGGCAAATAGTTTAGCATAAGCTTGTTGGTGCCCATGCACATTTTGTTTTGAACGCTATTGTTTTATACCTCCTCAATCCATTCTAATATATCATTGAGTTATTTAACTAATCAAATTAATCATATTAATTTAGTACCAATTTACTACCAATTTGATAACAGTAAGTATAGCAAATAAATAATTATGTACTTCGTGTAATTTCATCTCATTAATTAGACTAATTTACAGGCTCATATCTGTCTTTTCCCAAAGAAATTTTTACAAGTAATAGTCTAAAGATTCAAACAAATAGTATACTTTCTGGTTTGAAATGACTAAAAGCAGTCATTTAAAGATATATCACCAGCTAATTAGTACTAATAATGAAACATATAGGTATTATATTTTGGTGAGCCTTTTCAAGCTCTGATTGATTTTGTGATCCTCATAAAAAAGTTAATTGCATTATCGTTGAGTGTAATTGGGACATAAAAAGGTATAAGCGTTCATCTTAAAATTTATGTTTTCAGCTTTAAAAACAGTATGTCACGAAAGAGGGTCCCAACTTGTGACACATGGCCGTACACTTATATTTGTGACGTGTCATGTCAAAAGGAGACACTTTTGGGCAGGATCGTAAATGGAGAAATAGCCAAAAATCGGCCCGGGGTGATTTTTTTTTACAATTTGGGTTTGTTGCGAATTTGTGATGTTATTAATGTTTAAAATATTGTCTGATATTTTCAGACCGGAATATAATTGATGTCTTGTATTGTTTGAGACATTTTTCAGGGTAATTCCTACTCTCAACATTGTCAATAATATTTTTAAAGGCCGATATCTTAATTTCCAATTTTATGATACCATAACTTACGAACTCAATATCTTCGCTTAGGAATGTCCGTTTTCATTTGTGAAAACGGCGTTATGGAGCAAAATATCTCTATATTTAAGATATGTAAAAACCTCAAAATTGATAACCTGCCCAAAAGTGTCTCCTTTTGACATGACACGTCACATTTCATTTTTGTCAATGACACAGAGACTATTGATGAGCGTGACGATGAACCACTCCGTAATCTACTACACGATCTTGGAGGCTGGCCCGTTTTAGGAGATACTAAAGGTGGTTTTTGGAACGAGACTGATTATGATTTCGAAGCTTTAATGGGCCGTTTATCAGGAGAATTCAACAATGACGTCATCGTGGCGTCGTTTGTCGGTGTAGATGACAAAGATTCAACACGATATGTATTATTCGTAAGATGATGTTTGATTTCTAGATTTCCATATCTAATTTTATTCGCTGTTTCAAGAAAGATTTTAGAAGAACCAACCTGCCGTATTTTCTAATAATAGGGAAATTCTGGTATGAAAATCATTCAAATTTTGGTTTCTTGATTATTTTGTTAACTGTGTATGTCAAACATTCCCTACAAAGTGCTCTAGAGCCCGTCAACGATATATGTTGACGAAAACCAGATTGATATAGACCGTCTTTTTCGAGCATGTGTGTAGCAGCCCTCTATAAAAACCGATGTCGAGTAGCGTTATTGGCCTTTCATCGATGTGTTTGATGGGGTCTTTTTAATACTCCTTTATGTGGTAATATCTCCTCCATCTATTACCTTGGAAATGCTACATGTAGTTTATGCTATTACCTCATTCATCCGCTTATCTGACATGAAGATTGTTTGACACGCAATCAAACAGCAAAGACCGCATGTTGCTTCAATAGGGTTAGGTCAGTAGGAATAGTTTTATAATGAAAGACAGAGATAAAAAGACTTTATCGCGTCTGACGTCATCAAACTCGACAGGGTTTGTTAACAAGTGTCGTGATGATGAATTGCTGAACGCGGCGGTATAACCGGGCGACTTATTGTTAATTTTGCACCTTCAAATATACAAACCTTCTCAAAAGTTAGTTCTTAATAGTAGGAGACTTTCTTTCGCGAAGGCATCATGTCAACAATGCCTAGAAAACTTGCTTTTTGCCTTGTAAAAGTACGTAATTTTTCGCCATTTTCTGCAAATTCCTTTTCTCCGATTGGCACCAGATAAATCGGTCTTCCTTTTACGCGCTATTAACCAATCAAGAATCGTAGGGACTTTGATTGACAGTGACGTTAGACGCGATTAAGTCTTTTTATCTCTGTCTTTCATTATAGGGTTTGAATTACTGTGTCAAACAAAATGGAGCCAGGTCCCGGTACTCGAAGGTCTCAGAGGGCACATCGTAGTCTCGTTATCAGGGCAGGATTGACTTTTGGGAGGGGGTGAGGCTGGGCCAGGCCAGGCCAAATTTTAGAGGCCCAAAATTCACCGTGCGGAAGAAATGTGCACTCAAGCGGCCAAGTGTTGGTTTAGGCATACGATGGACAGTGGCAGTGGGAGCATTACAATTTAGAGGAAGCCGATATGGCTTTTAATAGGATATTTGCGCGCAAAGTGCGTAAAACAATTTCAATTTAAGACTATTTTAGCTCAACATGAAAGTAAATGTTGCTATATAACAGACCAGTGACCCAAAACATTGTGTTTATCTGGCTAAAAAAAATGCATAGGGTAGTTTTGGGGGCCCAAAATTTGGAGGCCCTGGGCTCGGGCGCATCTGGCCCAATGGTAGGCCTAAATCCGGCCCTGTTCGTTACTCATATTATGACCCTGCTTTGTACCAGCGGTTATGTCTGTTTACGTGAGGAACAGTGAGCTGTGTATAAACAGGACGCCCCCAAGGTAATCAGGCTAGGTAGTCACCTTTTTGTACGTTTCATGCAGCTGACAATCGCCACGCACAATCAATTAGAATCACCGGGTTAAACTGGTAATATAAAAGTCTAAATAGGTAACTCTACCACAAATTTTGTTTGTAATTAAACAATCTATGAAACATATAGTTACTGAAATCTTCAGAAAAGACGAGAACATTTACTGCTTTATTTATACGAGAATCACATTTCCTCATTGCATCTGCGCATGTTCAAGTTCCAGCTTATTACGTATTCATAGTCACCTTTTTGTGTGCGTATGACGGACGAGCTCACACTGTCCTCAGTTTTGCAATCGAAGTGGCGCTTCACTTAATTTAGCACTCTTGTGGAGTTTCGAGCAAACAGAGTGTGTTCGCTGTTAAAAAGTACCTAACGATAAAACATATTTGAGGTGTGCTTCATTTTAATATGATTTTATCTTCTTTTGTTATTATACCTGTTACACTAGATCGATCAGCCATCTCTAGGAATGCCAAGCAGGGACTACTACCTCGAAGAACAATATGCACACGTATGTTAGTTGCACATTATTTCTACTCTCCCAAGTAAGAATGCAGTATCTACAGTGGCGGAACTAGTGGGGGTGGTGCCCCCTACCGTTAATCATGGACCGTCGGTGAAAATAATCGGTGGGGTCAATGATTCACAATTTTGTGGGTACCGCTGCCGCGGCGCATATCCAAGGTGAAGAGCTATGATGTGCTTCATCCTTGCTTCCGTTCTAAATTTCCCCACATACACTGCTTTATCTTAAACATATTTATATAGTGTTAATGTTGTTTATAACTTATGATACACTGAATATCAAAGATTACAGCTGAGCATTGTAATATTTTTCTACACGCAGTACAAGAAGGCATATTTCGATTATATGGTTACTATAGCCACGATGCTCGGAGCAGATGAAGGCGCAGCCACTATTGATATGACCGCTGTGTTAGAATATGAGACCATACTGGCCAATGTAAGTCTTCTATTAACCTTATGTATTATCACATTAGTATGAATTCGTCCTCATTGATTCGTTTCTGTTTGTTTGTTTGTTGTTGTTTTTTTGGCACGAAAGTGTTGCTTGGAAATTGTTGTTTAAACCAATTTGTGTTTCAAACAATACAAATGTCAGAAATTGACTTTGTGTGCCCTTAATGCGGTTCAATATTGATATCCTTAGTGTAAACCAAAGAAAGCAATTAACACTCCAATAGAATGCCAATACGCAACATGGGTGTTGGATAATAATACCATACCGTATCCATAGACAATGGCCGCACTGGTTTAATCTCATTATCTCAGTCAGAAATCAGTCAAGATATGTGACACGATCTGGTCCATGGGGGCCAAAGGAGGCATTTTTGAAAATTGAGTTACTGTAATTATTACATTATACATACAATAGGCTATCATTTACTGAAAACACCAAAGGACTAGCATACTTGGTTCTAAAGTTATGAAGTTTTTTGATGTCTATTTTCTTATGTATTTCATTGTTTTTTACTCCATATTTTTACCTTTATCTCAGTTTCAAATTTGCCGCCTTTGGCCCACATGGACCAGATCGTGTCACATATGTGAACATATTCAGTACATGCGCTCTGAAGACAAAATGTATGTTCCCCGTTACATTTGAAGACAAGTACATATAAAGGGTTCACAAAAAATAACCCCCCTAAAATTACAAAACATTTCTTTTCATAACTTGACATACATTTCGTTGATTTGAAAAATTTAAAAACCCAAAGTGTGTTCTTCTAAAAATCTTTTTGCTTTTATAAAAAATAATCACATTTTCCAAAAATGATGCTTTCAGAAAAAGTTGCACTTTTCAACATCCCCATTTGTGCTTCAATCTCTTATAATTTATGTATCAATATAATGCTGTAAGTTTTCATTTTAGTATTTTTCTTCTCTGTTCTTTTCACAACTTTTATTCTGTTTTTCAGTTATTTTGATTCAGTTTTCTTTTGTTCTTTTGTTCCTTTTGTTTTATATTTAAATAAATATAGGCGCGCATAAATTTACCATCCGCCACTCTCAAACTAGAAGTATAGTCTGTGAATAGGCCAGTTTGTCACTTTCAATACTGGAACTTCGTCTAATCAAATGCTGCTATCTTTACATCTTGAGGTCGCATTGGATTCAAAATTTACACAAATATAATTTTAGTTTTAAAATTAGGATTTTTTCCAAGTATAAGCTACTCTTTTGGCGCAGATATTATGAGGTTTGACATTTATTTGTATCGTTGAACAGATAACAATACCGGATGAAGAAAGACGTGACGGCGAAGCCTTGTACAACCCAACCACTATTAGTGGTCTCGAGAAAGATATCCCTGAGGTGAGAAATTATGTTATAGGGATTTGTAGTGCATCGCAGTAAACACAATAGTTAAAAGTATTTGGTAAAACAGAGTTTGGTAAAATAGAGTTTGTAATGTAATGTTTTCCACTTGAGGCACAAATGTTTGGTTGTGATGTGTTTTGATTCGTTCTTTTGGAATTCTTAATGAGCACAATTTTATCAAATCATATTTCCCAATACATCTAAGAAATATATTATTAAAAAGAATTGTTTTTATATAATCTAGATTGATTGGGTGCAATATTTTGACACCATTATGCCAGATGAACTTACGCCATTACCTGACGCAGAAGAAGTAATTAATCAATCTCCTGATTATATGAAGAATGCTTCAAGAATAACAATAGATGAGACGCCTCAAAGGTAAAAGGAGTATAGACCCTATTACGTCACTCGTCCTCATTTAAATAAAATTTTGTCCACCATAAGGTACCACAGGGCAATTCGCACGATAATACAATAAAACATGTGGTAGGTATGAATGGTTTTGAAATCGAACTAGACACCTGTCCCTCTGTCACTTAAAACTTAGAACCAACGTGGCTGCCATTTCAATTGTTATACTGTTCCGCTTGAGTTTATTCGACGCGGTCTATACTCTTGTCTGCATTTTGAATCATTTCAAAAACGTTTCGACATGAAATTATGACTAACAATTTTGGTATTCTTATTGGTGTAAATCGTACCATTTGTGAATGGTAACTATGTTCATTGTATCTATGTCATCTTCTGAAGGTTTCATAATGTCGTGTTTTCTCTACATCATTTTGCTCTCTGGCCACGCTTGCTCGTAAATATATCAGAGACATTAGAGAGACATTGCGATGTTCCAAACGCAACACGTGGAACGTACGTTTTCACGTACGTTTTTACGTACGTTAATACGGTGTTTAAAAATATTGCTAGTCTCGGTCCCGAGGAGAACGAGTCAGTTGGAATGAAAGACTATAATATTTGATCTAATCTAATCTAGGTCGATAGAGGGCATAGTGATTGAAAAAATAGCAGTAAGCTGAGTCTCTGCTTAATTCAAACAGGCCGCTTTTGATTTTGACTAAAATTTTGACCTACATGTTGATTAAACGTAATTGTTTTTTTGTGCTCCCCAAATATTATAGTTGCCCGAAAACATATTTTGGTATATAGATTAAAGATCACTACATCCATACATCATGACTTTACTTTCAAAATGAGACTTTTTCGTCATGAAAATTGGGCGCGTTGCATGGACTTAGATATGGGGTAAAATCAGCATATTTCAACGTAGCATCTGCGTTTTATTCTACGTTGGAATCCAAAATGGGATATCGCAATGTCATTTTTTTACGCAAAGTATCACACACATTTCAATAGAGACATTGCGATTTCCAAACGTAGACATCGGACGTACGTTGATCTATTCAAAACCACTCTCCTGAATCGAAGCGAGGTCACGTATTTAGCTATTTTTGAAGATATTCCACGTGCGAAATCGACGTAGATACATCGTTGAAAATGCAAAAAATGTGTCCATTTCACAATATGTTAAAGACAGTCAAAGATAATGAATATAAGAAGGAAAGTCTAATTATTATTATGATCCTTTTTGTTTGTAACAAATCATTATAATAAAGGTACAGCGATGTGTTAAAAATGGACTAAATTTAAACGCAATATTCATACGCAGAGATTGCCCATTGAAATGTGTGTGATACTTTGCGTACAAAAAATAACATTGCGATTTCCCATTTTGGATTCCAACGTAGAATAAAACGCAGATGCTACGTTGAAATATGCTGATTTTACCTCATGTCTAAGTCCATGCAACGCGCCCAAATTTTCTCATTTTGAAAGTAAAGTCATGATGTATGGATGTAGTGATCTTTAATCTACCAAAATATATGTTTTTGGGCAACTATAATAATGAGCACAAAAAAAAAAAGAAGTTTAATCAGCATGTAGGTCAAAATTTTAGTCAAATTCAAAAGCGGCCTGTTTGAATTAGGCAGAGACTCAGCTTACTGTTATTTTATCAATCACTATGCCCTCTATCGACCTAGATTAGATTAGATCAAATATTAATGTCTTCATTCCAGTCGACTTGTTCTCCTTCGAGACGAATGAGCACAATCCAGTTTGCAACCGAGACTAGCAATATTTAACACCGTATTAAAGTACGTAAAAACGTACGTGAAAACGTGCTGCGTTTGGAACATCGCAATCTCTCCAATGTAATCTTTTACATTTTAAAGGCAGAACGTCTGTGAGTCTGAAAAAATGTACCCCAGCAAACACAAATGTTTTAAATGGGTTATATTTTGGGTTTTGGTTTAAATATGAATTAATATCATGAAACGTTTTGCATGAAATCACGCTATGTTATTTTAAATAATTTTACAAACATTTTTGCCAAATTTTTTGTCAACACTTAATAAACACAAACATATTCTGCAGTAAGTTTTCAACAAAAAAAAGGGAAAAAAAAGGTCTTTGAATATTATGAAAACGATCATAACTTCTTATATATCATTTATATAACCCGACATTTAAACGTTTTCTAACAACCTTCAGCCCTTTCAAACCATTTATGAATAATGTCGAAAACTTTTTGTGTTTGCCGGGCACCTCGTGTCTCTGATTTTATCAGCATTTGTCATTTTTTACTAGTTCATTCCTAATACGTTTATTTCAACATGTCTATTGCCAGAGTTGTAGCAAACTATTTGATATGGCGAATCACCATGAACAGAATATCAAGTCTAAGCCAGAGGTATAGAGATGCCCAACAGGTCTACTATAATGTCCTGTATGGTACCAGCTCAGTGTCTGCAAGATGGCGTGATTGCGTCGACTATGTCAATAGTGCCTTGGAAATGGCATCTGGTCGTATGTATGTGGAGGAGAATTTCGCTGGAGACAGTAAAGAGAATGTAAGCATTAAAGTATAATCATTGATTGGCATTTTAGCCATCAATTTACATTATTATTGTTATCGTGATGTCCTAGTTTCATTGGCTCTTAGTGAGGTATCTGATTATCGATGAGCTGAATTATAGCAGTGAATTGCTACTAATTGCTTCAGCAGAAACTAGCTCAATCTTTGTAGCAGTACAGCGACAAAATAATAATATACTTCAGGTAGTATTTCAATTTTACCTAAAATTGTTCCAAATACATGCAATTTTTTATGAATTAAAAATAAATTGGTATTCATCTTCTTTAGATGGCGAAAATGATAGGAAACTTGAAGACTGCTTTCAAAGATATGCTTGAATACAACGAGTGGATGGACGAAGATACTAAGATTGTAGCCAGACAAAAGGTATATTAGCTCTATAATTCCCTCCCCTCTTCAGAATTGAATACATTAAATGTCCTAAAAAGTTGAACAGACACATTGAGTAGAAGAATTCAAATAGCACAGATATACTTTTGTAGGTCCTGTGGTTTTTTAGTTATGTTGTAATGAAGGCTGAAACAACAACACTTTTGTTAAACGTATATAGCACATTAACAACAATAAATCAAGCAAGTTTTCAAACATATCAAAATACAGTTTGTCCACTCTGAAGTACAAAGTGACAACGCGCGAGTATACAGCGCGTAAACAGTGCGCAGTTATGCGTCTCTGCTGCATGTATGCGTGCCTTCAAAGTCGGCACAATGTGTGCGTCCGCGTCGCTACTTTGTACTTCAGAGTAGACTGACTGTATATGATTTGTAGAATAAACTTTTGCAAAACATCAAAGTGTCATTTTTCAATTATTGATTTAGATAATGAAAATCTATTGCTTTGGCTGCTTCGAACAAAAATACCTAGTCTACCATTAAAGACGCGCGCAGTGATCCCAGCGCAATTATTATTAGTTTATGTAATTCAAATTGTCATTTGGTATTTTTGAAAACAAAAAAAATGGGCAAAAGCCAAAGACAACAGCAGTATTGCCGAAGTTGGTGCCCCATTCAAATACATGTAGCAAATTTATATACTGTCAGCATATAAATTACAGATTCGTGTAAAATGTCTTATTTTGTCTTAAATACACAGTTTTTGCCTGAACCACAATCGGGTTATGTTAGCACATAATTATATGACAACGACAACCTGTACCCAAACTGAATGGGCCTTTAAGCCACTGCCGCCCGCCCCAAGTCGGGGCAGTTGTAGTAGACTGAGTAAATTAACAACAAGCGCGGTTGTTTGAGAGCATGTAAAACTACGTCATTTTAAAGGAAAGGTGAACACTGATGGCGTGATTTATCTTTAATCGTGTCTCCACCTTTACAAGGGGTAGACACTGGCATAATGATATTAAAACATCAGAAAAAGAGCAACAAATAGCAAAACAAATTTCTAAAACGTTTTATGATGAATTGTTAGGAAATGTTAAAACTAAAAAGAGCTGAAAATGTGTGCACATATTAGTGTGATAGTTGTTGGTATTATCCAGGTCTAAAATTGAACGTTATATAATGTTTTGTCACAAATTCTAATAAATGATCACAGCAAACAACCGTGCAAGATTAGTATAACCTGGGCTTGATAATACTATCATCTTGAAGACTGTGCACGTCCTTAAAAACGTTGATGCAGACCAACCCAGGTAACGGCCACATCCGGCCATGGTTTTCAATATCTCAATATTTATATATTTTCAATATTTACTACTCATCACAATTTCCATAACACATATTCATTGCAATTATATTGATATTATTATCATTAAACTTTGCAGTGTGACGCTATTCGTGATCAAATAGGCTACCCAGATTGGATTATGGAGGACTCGACACTTAATGATTTTTATGTGAAGGTAATATTAGAAATTTAGTCCACGGTTCTGCTTTAAGTTGTCAGCAATTCTTCTTTATCACCTCCCCTGGAATAAACAATTTACCTGTTTGCCATGAGCCAATTTGTCATACAGCCAAGGGCTACATAACCCAGATGGACAGTCCCAGCAAACACAAAAACGTTTTAAAAACGTTTTAAATAAGTTATATTTTGGCTTTTGGTTTAGGTAAAAACGTTTTAATAACATTAAAATGGCGGGATATATAAAAGGTCATGATAACGTTTTAAAACGTTTTGTATGAAAACACACTACAACAATATTTTTTAAATGTTTTCAAAAAATGTTACTGTAAACTAATTTTACAAATATTTTTGCCAAATATTGTGTCAATACTCAAAATAACATTATGTTTAAATGTTTGAACCCAGCAAACACAGAAATGTGCTTAAAATGTTTTTTAAACCTTTTAATAACATTTAAATGTCGGGTTATACAAAGGTCATGAAAACGTTTTTAAAACGTTATTGAAAATATTTTGGGCAAACATTTTTCGCAAAATATTTTTTCAACCCCAAAATAACATTCTGTTTAGAATGTTTTGTATCAAGATTTTCAAGAATGTGTTTGGAATGTTATTAAAACGTTTTTATACCCTTTATATAACCCGACATTTAAACGTTTTCTGTAAAACATTTTGTTTGCTGAGCAGTAGATTATCAAAAAATGTTTTTTAAGGTTATGAAAACTTCTTATACTCTTAATATACCCTTTATATAACCCGACATTTAAACGTTTTCTGACAACCTTTCATAACCTTTTACGAATGATGTCGAAAACGTTTTGTGTTTGCTGGGGTAGTCCAGCTTTCCAGAAGGTGACTTTTGCCTGAAGCAATTAGTAGCAAGGTGTCAGGTAACAGGTGTCATTAATTGAATATATTTCTAGCTTTATTATATAACCCGTTTTTTTCTTCTTTTTTCCTTTCTAAACCCATTCCCAAACCTAAACTTTACCCAAATCCTTATCCTAAACCCTATAAACCCAACCTCAACAAACACCTAACTTTTGTTATTCATAGTACTCATGGAATCCATCGCCATTTGTGCGTAAATCGAGGGGCGGTTACGTACGCTTTGTGGAATTAATAGATATATTTGGGTCTTTAATTATTTTCAATTATTGATGAATGTAATATCCGAAAAATGCAATTAGGGTTACAGTGCAATGGCATGTCAGTACATAGTTGAAAGTATACGTTTCATGGGCTACTGAACAATTTTATTCCATACACATACAAGTACCTATCCTCTTGCGCAGTTTAAACAAACAACCACAAATTCACACATAGCACATAGGTAGCGTTTTCATCCTGTTCTGTTTTACTTCCAAACAGATGGATATAGCTGCAGACTCGTATTTTGAAAACATATTGGATTACATTGCATGGGGTGCGAATGACAATTTGGCACGCCTAAGGAAAGACGTAGATAAAGACGAGTAAGTGCTAGAATATGTGATTTAACGCAACTTTCTTTGCATCATCATGACCATTTAGACAATGTAAATATCTTGAACAATGATTATAAAAAATATACTTTTCTGGTGGATACCTACAGGTTCTCAATTTTTGTTGTAATTACCCTTTTTTTAAAACAATTAGATGGTTTACAGGACCAGCAGTTGTCAATGCGTATTACAGTCCTTCCAGTAATAAAATCGGTAAGATTCTTTCTCTTATCTTTAGGATCTATCAAAAAGTGTGGAAATAAAAAAAAACAATCATAACTTTTAACTTTTAACATAATCATCTGGTGGTTGTTTTCTTCACTTTAGTTTTCCCAGCTGGAATTCTACAACCACCTTTCTACCACAAAGATTCTCCATGGTAAGTTGAAAACTATGATATATCATATCAACACACGTGACGTTAAAGCAGAGTAAACTTGACTTATTCAATTGATTTATTACATCATATTTACCCAGGGTAGCCCGATCAGCTAAAATGCTGTTCTTCACAGTTATTTGATGTGGTCATTTTAATGTTTCTTACATAACATTACGTAATTTTTAATTCTAGACCTCTGAGCTATTTTTTAAGCTATTTATGGCTAATTTTAACTTAGATTTTCTTTTCTTTATCCTTTATTTCTTTTCTTGCTATATGTTACTAATTTTTATTATGTTTTAATGACATTAACAAGTGTCTACCCCTTGTAAAGATGCAAATAACATTTAAGATGAATAGCGCCATCAGTGTTCAAACGAAATATTTCCGTCTTTGGATATCTTTGGAACTGATTGTTCAGTTGGGTTTCAATGGGGGTTTCTTTAAAATGCAGCTTTGTAAATGCTTATCACTATCCTATAAAAAACTGAAAATACAATATTTCCGAGTTCCGACTGATTTTACTTGATCGCACCACATATGGTAAAGGTTAATTATTATTGTCAAGTGCCGCATGAGTGACCACAAAGCGTGAGAATCAAATTATTGTCTAGAAGAACAAATCATCGGGCCTATGCATTGCCTGAATATATTGTATACTGCTCTTCTCCATCTGACTCATAAGCTCAGTTGGCAGAGCATCGGTCCGGTGATCCGAAGGTCCCAGGTTCAAATCCTGGATGGTCAGTGGAATTTTTTACTGGCTGTCATTTATGTATGTGGAGACTTGTGTTAAAACCATTTCTCATATTTTATACTTATATAAGTACAAGTCTGTTTTTCTTCATAAACATTGGTGACAAGGCGTAAAAGAAAACCAGAACAAGAAATCCTGTTTTTATTATATGATTAAACTATGTATTTGTAATGATTTAAGATCATTATCATTGGCTTCGAACTGCCCTGTTACAATTAAAGTGTATTACCTAATTTTCACTTTATAACAACTCTCTCTGTGGTAATAAAAAAATGTAAAGGCCCATCACTGAAAACTTAAACTAGTCAATTGCAGGCTGGACTAGCTTTAAACAAGTCAAACTGGTTAGTCAAGCCTGCTTGACTAGCTTAAGCTAGTATTTCAACCTAGTCAAGCCTGCTGGACTAGTTTTCAGCCAGCTGGACTAGTTTTTGATTAGTCCAGCTGGCTTGACTAATGTGATTTGACCTGCTGGACTAGTTTTAAGGATTGACTAGCTTATGGTTAGTCAAGCGGGAAGGACTAGCTTAAGTTGGTAAATGAAGATGGACTAGTTTAACATTAGTCGAGCTGGCTTGACTAGCTTTAAGTTAGTCAAGACGCCTGCTTGACTAGCTTAAGTTAGTCAATTTGCCAGTAGTCTGTGGTATGTGACCTCTGACCCAACTGAAATATATAAGCGGGGAAACATACATTTTGTAACTGTCAACTGCTGAGGTCAACTGGATAGGCCTACTGCTGTCACTTCACTACAGAGCAACACTCTCAAGTTTTTGCCACAAAATGTCCTGGAATTAATTCATCAAGATTTTGTAGAACATGAAGGTAAGTCTTGCTTTGTGTTGATATATATGTAAGGTTGCAATTTGTTATAATATTACATCAGAAAGACAAAAATAATATCAGCTCAGAATGCCTATTGCACTATGTGTACAGCAGTGGTAACAGCACAATACAACATGCATAGGCCCTACGTACGTACTACTTCTAGTAATTTTGTTGTTTATAGCAATCATGTGTGCACTATGATATTCTACAATGTACTTGCAATTGGGCCTTGGTCATCAATTAAAGTGTAAGTTCAAGCCTTGGCACCTTTATAATGATATAAAGGTATTGGTAAGCTAGCTGATGAGCCCAGATCCTCCAAGTTAAATTAGGGACTACCTGTGTACAGTGTATTGTAACATAAGCCGCCACTGGGCTGGGGATGGGGGTAAAGTTCTGTACTGTTTTTGATACTTTATTGTTTGTTGCTATAATTTATTCTAAATGTAAAATGTAATTCATGGCTCAAGGACCACAATGGAATTAGAAGAAAACTATAAAGTGAAATGAAATTGGGAGAGGGGGGGGGTTGGCTAGCCGAAAAAGGGGGGGGGGGAGCAATTTTGGCACACATTCATGATGATGAAGATTGTCTGAAAATTCAAAACGACCCCTATTGCAGATTGCATGATTGGGCCAAATTTCAAGAACATTTTGAACAATTTTAACCCCTATTTTGTTTTAATATCGACTTTCGAGAACATTCGGATATTAAGAAACCTTAATTTTGGTAAACTAGTAAACTGATCAAATTTGAAATAATTAAAAGATATTAATTAAAATATTACCCAACATGTAAACAGAATACAGAGCGTGTTGATGTGTGGTGTACTGGTGGTATACATGTACATTGTATGTGATGCTTAGGCTAATTAAACTTAGCAGAAATCATCAATTAAAGCTGGATGGATGCTTTTTTGTTCATAAATACTATATATTAATACACCAACTGGAAATTTTAAGCATATATATTTTTTTTCACTATTATTAATAAATTTAAAATCAAATTTAAAACAAATTTCAAATATGACTCATATGCCCTACTGTACTTAAAATTAGTAATAACTTAGGCAAAAAAAAAATGCTATGTGCATGGTCTGCAAAATTATTAATTATCACTTTTTTTAGAATAACAACCATGACCCAAACAAAATCTACAGTCAACAGTTTGTCAAATTATACCATTTTAATGTCATGTATTTTTTTCATATATAGGTTCTGTTCCTTTTTGACGATGCAACCGTGAAGCTTGAAAGACTCAACATATAGTCTGGAGGATTTCACTCAAAAAACAAAGGTAATTGAAACACATTTTTGATTCTAAATGTTAGAACTGCTACTAGTGCAATTTAACTCAAAAGTCATCACCTTAAGAAATCAGAAATTAGTGTGATCCCGGCCTCAATGTGAGGTATCTTCAAAACACAACAGAATGTCAGAATCTGACCATGCCCTTTAAGACTGTACACTATATTTGTAAACACTGCATGGTGGTGGACTCTAAAAATGATGTGGAAATACATGACCAACCAAAATTTTCCAGGTGTATAAGAACTTGGTGGTTTAATTGGTGGGACTATTACGGAATCCCCGAAGTGACATGGAAGAAAAAAACTTGGGGCCCGAGATAGTAACTTTGGGCCCCGACGTAACTTGGGGTCCGAGTTAGTAACTCGGGGCCCCAAGATAGTCCTCGAGATACTATCCGACTTAGTAAGTTGGGGCCCCAAGATACTATCTCGGAACCCGAGTTACTAATTCAGGGCCCTGAAATACTATCTCGGACTCCCGGCTTAGTAAGTTGGGCCCCGAGTTACTATCTCGGACCCAAGTTACTAAGTTGGGGTCCCGAGTTACTAATTCGGGGCCCCGAGTTACTATCTCGGGCCCAAGTTACTATCTCAGGGCCTGAGTTACTATCTCAGACCCCGAGTTACTATCGCGGGCCCCCAGGTACTATCCCGGGCCCCAAGTTACTATCTCAGACCCCAAGTTACTAAGTCGGGCCCCAAGTTACTATCTCGGGCCCCGAGTTACTATTTCGGGCCCTGAGTTACTACCTCGGGTCATGATGTACTATGTCGGACCTCGAGTTACTGTGTCGGGGCCCCGAGTTACTATCTCGGGGCTCTGAGTTACTATCTCTGGGCCGCGAGTTACTAAGTCAGACTCCATTTTGTTCTTCCATGTCACTTTGGGGGCTCCGTAGACTATACATGTATTAAACTGTAAATAAAGTTCTCGTTGACACAAAATATTTTTTCAGAAAACTGCCAGATATGAAAGCATTTATTCATTTTACCTATTAAAGTTTAACTTTAACTAACAGTAACTTTTTGTATAATTTGCTTTCAGATGCTGCTGAAATGTAACACAAGTGGTAGAAATGGACTTCCAACAATTGCAACTCATCAAGAAGAAAATGCTGTATACCAGCCGTGCAAAATAACGAGTTAAGACGTTACACAAACAAGTCGTGTGAAAAAAGAACCTTGCACTAATTTTGCCTGTCAAAGATGGATTAATCTGAATCATGCACATGAAACTTATCTGATTCATGATTTGATACACATTCAAAATGGATTCATAAAAACTTTTGATTGTGGTGACTTCATTATTTTGAATATGACTGACAAACTTTAATGACTTTTTTTTTCACAATCAGGCATCTCTAAGGACCACTATCTCTAAGGTTCGCTTTCTCTAAGGTTCGCAAATATGAATTGTAGATTTAAAAAAAAAGGAACATCATGAGTTTGTTTGCTGGATGACTATGCAATGACGTCACTGCCATATCAGGGTGAAAAATGGTATTATACCTATCCATGATGGTTATTTTGTATGTTAATTTGTATGACACCTGGATAGACTCTATGCTGTGAATTGTAATCAACATGATCAATATTAATTAATGTTTTTATTCTGTCAAACCAAGCTGTTTTTAACAAAAAACAGTTAAGGTTTTGACAGATTAAATACATTTATAATTGGTTATTTATTTACTAAATTTCATAAACAGAAATCTTTGTAATTTATGTCTAAGGCTTTTATAATAATATTATAAAGAGTTGGGTATCATAATGTTGGATGCAAGATAAGAATGTCATAAAGTTTTCCTAATGTTATTTTGGACTTTGAATTGTTTCTTATTTCAGAATCTATTGTCTCCAAAAGAGGATAGGATACAGTCTGTGGTGGGTACTAGGTAGCCAGATGAAATGAGACAACATGGTCAGAAGAGAAAAATCAAAATCCTCGCCAATATGCAGGTCTAGTTATTGGTGCTTGCTTTTGCTTCATATTTCATTCATGAT
Organism: Amphiura filiformis; assembly: GCF_039555335.1. Taxonomy (NCBI): domain Eukaryota; kingdom Metazoa; phylum Echinodermata; class Ophiuroidea; order Amphilepidida; family Amphiuridae; genus Amphiura; species Amphiura filiformis. The sequence continues at coordinate 36,896,361 of NC_092640.1, read as the reverse complement.
GGTGCATGATTCAAGATTATCTATGGAATAATTCTTGTAAATTCATGCAGGGAAGCAATTAAGCAAACATTAATCTATCTAGACTAAATCTACATGTGGCTCATTTTACTTTCCAATTGTAATATAACCCTTATCAGACTGTATCCAATCTGCAACTGCATGTATGGTTGCATTAGGTTTGTCCAGATGGCTGGACTAGCTTGAGGTTAGTCGAGCATGTTAGTCAAGCCAGCTGGACTAATGTTACATTAGTCCAGCTGGCTTGACTAGGGCTATGTTAGTCCAGATGGGCACCAGTTGGACTAACTCAAAGCTAGTCAATAACTAGTCGAGCGACTAACCTTAACTAGTCCAGCATGCTGGACTAACATCAGCTAGTCAAGAAACTAGTCAAGCGACTAACCTTAACTAGTCCAGCGTGCTGGACTAACATCAAGCTAGTCAAGCGACTAACCAAAAGCTAGTCAAGCGACTAACTTAAGGCTAGTCCAGCATGCTGGACTAAGATAAGTTAGTCATCCTTGTTAGTCCAGCAAAACTGACTAGCTTAAAGCTAGTCCAGGTGGGCACCATCTGGACTAGCTTTAAGTTAGTCCAGCTGACCAATTTAGGTTTTCAGTGATGAGTTATAATAAATTCAGGGTTGTTTCCCCTTTTGCATTAGGTATCTAAATTATGGTGGTATCGGAATGGTCATAGGGCACGAAATCACACACGGTTTTGACGACCAAGGTAGGTAAAATTCAAGATAACATAATTGTGATTGTGATAGTCAATATATTTCTATATTTCAATATATGTGACAAAAGTGATAGGTGATAGTAAAGATGGGCGAATGAATATAACCTATCGAATTGTCTCAATTATCTATTCAAATATTCGACATCTAGTGTTCTTTAATCTCCATAACCTTGGTTGGATTATTTTATAGATGAATGTAAAACTGTAATTACTAAAAGTATGTCATTAAAAGAAGTTAACCCCAGGACGAAACTAACACCGCATCCCAAATGACACTTTTGTCGTATCTCGATGGGCAATGATGGGAACATGACTGTGTTAATGTTATGTGTGCATTAAAAAAAATACGTTCTATTTCAACAGGTCGGCAGTACGATAAGGATGGTAATCTTAAACAATGGTGGAGTGATGAGTCAATCACGAACTTCAAGGAACGTGCACAGTGTGTCATAGATCAATACGGACAATATATTATGCCTGAAAATAATAAAACAGTAAGACGATCATATATTATTCTTGTTATTAAGACTGCATGGTCGAAAACTGCGCAACCAATCTATAGAAATAAGAAAATCCACTTTTAGACGGGATGGGTTCGTGTCTGCTTGGCTACCTTCTTTTTCTATAGATGAGTTAACCTCAATGTTTGTCAAAAAAGGCAAGGGACTGGTATATCGATATGCTTGAGTGAAACCCATGTAACCACTTCACTGTTCAATAGCCTCATTGTGATTTGGCGGGAATTTTAAAAACACGAGCCCTGAACAAGATATGATGCTCGCGCATACTGCCAGGCAAAAAACAAAGGAAATTGTGATGATGCGTGCGCATACTGCCAGGCATTGACATCAGAAGTCAACTCATCTATATATTAAAAGTTATTAATTCGGCATGTACAACTTCCCTATCTAACATGTGAAGTGCTTCAGGCGAATTTATTGTTAAGCTTTTTTATTGTTTTATTTCGTCAACAGAGGGCGACGTTACTAAATGTTTACCAGTGAAAAGCCTTTTTTTACATTGAAAACATGGATTCTGTAGAGTTTTCTTATTTCTGCTATTTTATACTTTGTTCAAGCATTAAAATTGTTATCCCATTGTGTAACCTTTGACCCTAATGACTCAATTTGCTCAAGGGTGACATTTGGCTCCCGGCTGATTCTGAATCTATACACCCCTGGTTGTTACTTAAATAAAACAAAATGCATTAGTACGCAATTTTTTTTACCAACTTTCGCCAATTTTTGCCAATTTTTCTCGACTAATATATGGCGTGATTATGGCGGTTATGCACATGCACGGTTTCATAGGTTTGAATTGGATACTGATACATTGTATATAAACGATATATGCTTATACCGCATAATATTTGTATGTGATGTTTATTGACACATTTTTACTCGTTTTTAGCTTAATGGAATTCAGACACAAGGCGAAAACATCGCAGACAACGGAGGGCTGAAGGAATCATTTAAGGTTCGAATATATAAATGCTGACTTTCAGCACAATAAAATTCTATTAAATACTATCCTCGAGTTTTTGATGTGTAACACACATCTTCATTAGAATTTAGTCCTATGATTTGGGACATATTTACTCTTTTGTTGACCATTAGCAACATTTTTTATATTTGGAGTTGGCTTTTTTTGCATTAATTGTGATTCCGAATTGTGATTCTCTCTAGAAAGAAAACCAAATCAACATCCCAAATAACAATTTGTCTTTGCAAGTTTGTAAGGCTATTTTAATATTTTTTTAACATAACCTGGGTTCATAAAAAGATGCAATATTACTCCATCTATTGAAATCACGAAGTAAAGAGGTCACAGTGTAGTTGTTTAAGTTGTAAAATGTTCATTACTGCCACAGTAATGGCCATAATTTTCTCTCCTCTCTCTCTCTTTTACAGGCATACATGGAAAACGAGTACGCCAATATAAAGCTACCCGGATTTGACTACACTCCTGAACAACTTTTTTATCTTAATTTTGCACAGGTAATTTAATTTTTAATTGTCCATAGGAAAGGTTGAGGTGTATGTCTTGGAGGGGGTGCGGGTATGGATAGATGGGTTAGATGTGTGGAAAGCATGTGTTCTCACATCATTTCTCTGATGCTTACTTATATTCGTCTCGCTTTTACCTGTGAAATCTGTAATTCAAACAAATTCCACTAATGCGCACAATATTTGACTAGCATCTCTCACTGTAATATAACTGTTTTTAGGTATGGTGCAGTGCCTACAGGCCGGAGGGTGTAGATTCGGCCATCCTTACTGGTGTACATAGTCCTGGAAGATATAGGTAAGCTTTACACTATTAGATGTTGTGGAAATATTGTCGGTGGTCTTAACTTTCCGTAAGAATACTGACATTCTTATATTCTTATGGTAATTTACGTAGTTATAGTTTGCGAAGTTTTATAGAAGATTTTTACCGAACATTTTTGAAAATAGATTCTTTCATGAGTTCAATCCTTACAACATTTATACATAAATGGCCCAATTAAATTTGTTAATAGGCCGACGTGATTGTCCCCGGTGTAATTTTATTTGTTATGTACTATTTCTAAGGACTGATTTGGTATACTTTTTCGTTTTCCATATTCCAGTCATTAAAAAGTTTTCCAGTGAATAATTAGTAGGAGCCGAATTTGTCTAAGTGCAATGACGTAATGGTTATTTGTGCTCAATTGCCGCCAGCCTTCATTGTATTACTGGGACGTCATTGCACTCGACAATTTCGGCGCCCGGGAATTTTGAATATCGCGTGTTAAGAGACGGATGTTTTTATTCGTTTTTATGGTCACTATGAGATTGTTTTAAATAAAACCACGTCATTCGTGCTTGATAATTATTTTTCTTACATATTAGGCATAATGTTTTGATTGCCGGAGACCAATTTAAACTTTAAAGAGGTAACATCCTAGCTTAAACAAATAACATAAACTAAACACCTGGCATTTTTAACAAGCAAAACTTGAAATTTGAAATACATTTCTGTCTATTCTTTGCAGAGTAATCGGGCCTTCCCACAACTCATTTGAATGGCCAAAAGCTTACAACTGCCCAGACGACACTTATATGAACCCACCTGCAGAAGACAAATGTGTGATATGGTAGACCCAAGTTGACGTCATGGATGTCTTGAAATCTTACCTCATATGATAGTACTCATGGCCGACTCCGCCATTCTTGCGTATCGTTCATGGAGGCAATTTAATGTACTTCAATATTTTTTCGCTAGGCGGCTTGCAAACTTTGATTCAAAGCCAGTGGTTCTGCGTGTAACGCGTTATGCCCCAAACCCGCTAGAAGCACTGCATGTTTCTTTCAAACCTATGACACGCTGAAGCTGGAAGACGCAGTTTGATTACAGACTCTAGCCGACACATGCCGGCGGTACATTATCTGACCTCCATGATGGCGGATGTTGGCGGATGGTGCAATTTTTAGTACTTATCTTTTTGGGTACATTTGAAAAGCATGACTGCATAATTTAGCCACTTCCACCAGAAAATTTTGGCCACAAGTTCCTAGCCACATCGAACTCTATGATCGACTGCTAGAATCCCAACACTGTCAAATAATTTGGTTTAAAATGGATCCCTAGATGAGTCAGCTATTGTCAACTGATTATTATTGATTACTCTGTTCGACGTAAGATTACACTTGAAATTGATCTACCCAATCAAAGTGCTAGTCATGGTCATAGTCATGCTACGCAGGTGTCGACTACAGACGATAAGTTTCGAATTTAGTTTTACACAATTCTAAAAGTTCAGGAATTTAAATATTAATGACCATATTTAGAATCGGCATATACATTAAAATGTGCACAAAACAGCACAGTATTGGCTCAGTGGTTCTTAAGATAGCTATTCACACTTTACGAAAATATCCCAAAACTTGGAATTTTTATGGAGAAGCTTGTATGGCTATAGCACGAAGAGCATTAAGTTGGCAGCCTCCAAAATATACATGTATTAACCGCGTCTAGTGGCCACCGCCGGAATGACAGAATTAGAATGTGGATTGCCTGTTTATGATATACAAAATGATCGATAAAAAAACACACCACCGATTGTTTTTTGTTTTTTTAATTATTTCTATTTTTCTATACTTGTATATATTTCTTGTCTAACATAACATAACATAACAGAAAACTTTTGGTGCGCTGTTCCTTATGACAAGCTCGTAGCGCTTACAAAGTAAAAAATAAAAACATCTTAAGGTACACAAGCAAAAGCCTTAAATAAATAATGTTATAGAGTACAAACCTTAAATTTACATAATACAAGTCTTAAATATAATGATTAACAAAGTAAAACACATCATGGAAAAAGATAGGTCTTAATTGACTTTTTAAAACTCGCGATGGAAGAGGATTCTCTTATTGTGATAGGAAGTTTATTCCATTCCCGTGAAGCACATAAAGTAAATGTCCTGTCTCCTGCTCTAAGGTGAGCCTTGGGGTAATCCAAACGAAGGAAATCATTGACGGATCTGAGATTACGGGTTGTATGATAAATATGAAGACAAGTATTCAGATAATCTGGTGCTAAGTGGTTTAGAGTCTTGTAGACGTAGAGGAGCAGTTTGTAGATAATACGCTGTTGGACAGGTAGCCAATGAAGAGCAGACAACAATGGTTGTGATTCGTGCTTGCGAGGTACATTAAAAACAAGTCGAGCTGCCCAGTTTTGAAGACGTTGAAGACGAAGGACATGTTTATGTGGAATTGAAGACAAGAGACCATTACAGTAATCCAAACGGGACAAAACAAGTGAGCGAGCAGCATGATTACAAGTATCTTTATCAATATATTTCCGTATTCTAGTTAAATTACGTAGATGAAATGTAGTTGTTTTGCATAAATTAGTGATGTGCGTTGTCATAGACATATTTGTATCAAAAATGAACCAAGATTACGAACTGACTCTGATGGCAAGATGGTTGAATCTCCCATTTTGAGTGCAACATTGTTGATAAAGCGTGTGTTATGAGGAGACGATGCAATGAAAAATTCAGTTTTATCATTGTTGAGTTGTAATTTGTTTTGAATCATCCAAGTTTTGATTTCATATATACAGTTTTGAAGTTTTGCAATCGCATTATCTAATTCACCAGGTATCTTAGGGTTACAGGAGACGTAGAGTTGGGTGTCATCAGCGTAGACATGGTAGGACACTTTGTGTTTACGGGCAATATCACCGACAGGTAGTGTGTATATTGTGTAGCCAATAGGCCCAACAATGGAACCTTGTGGTAGTCCAAATGTTGCAGTGACTGGTTGTGAAAGTTCTCCTGCTACATCAACGCGAATGGACCATCCAGTGAGGTAGGACTCAAACCATTTGAGAGCAACACCTTTGACACCAAGGCGATTTGAAAGGCGTGAAAGTAATATTCCATGATCGATGGTGTCAAAGGCGGCAGAAAGATCGAGAAGCACTAATAACACAACTTGGTTCGAATCCAACGCAAACATAATGTCATTTTTTACCTTAATTAAAGCAGATTCTGTGCAAGAATGTGATCTGTAGGCTGATTGGAAGGGATCAGCAAGGTTGTACAAGTTCATATGATCGGTTAGTCGGGAACATGCAATTTTTTCAATGATTTTGCCAATGAATGTCAAATTGGCCACAGGTCGGTAGTTCTTAAGGACATTCCTATTGAGTGATGGCTTCTTCAACAGTGGTTTGATTATAGCATGTCTTGCTGCATTTGGAAAAGTACCGGTTGAAAGTGATGAGTTTATAATGTTAGTGATCAGAGTAAGAAGATGTCCGTTGCTCAACAGTTCTTTTAGAAACCACGTTGGAATTGGGTCAAGTCTGCTAGTTTTGCTAGGAGATTTGCCAATAAACTTTCTAACTTCCTCTTCGGTGGCAGGTGTGAGCATTGAAAGTGTGTAAAGATCGGCATGATTGTCAGCGAATGTCACATGATTAATTGTAGTACTTGTAGTAGTAGTAACATTGCTATCCAGATTTGAGCGGATTTTCACAATTTTGGAGACGAAGAAATTTGAAAATTGATTGCTTAGAAGACTTGGTGAATCGTGAATAGGTAGCACATGTGAAGTTTTGTTCAAAAGTGTATTGATTGTGCGAAAAGCATCCTTGGTTGTACACATATTTAATTTGTCCTTGAAGTATTTCTGCTTAGCAATATCAGTTAAGTGTTTGACATAGTTTTTAGCCTTAGTATATTCTTTTCGATCAGCAGATAGTTGAGATTTTCTCCATTTTCTTTCAGCTTGGCGACAGATGGTGCGTGCTTGTCAAGAAGAGACATTGTTCCATTATTATAAAATTCCAGAAAATCATTTGCATCATGATTCTTTGAATCAGGACAACTAAGAAATTCAGTTAAATCATCATCAAATAGAGTTCTATCGATATTTTTGTAGTTTCTGGTAGAAGATTTGATATAAATAGGAGGTGGCTTAGGTGTATCAATTATCAGATTAATTCCACGATGATCAGACAGTTTGGAGTACTGAGTAGAAATACAATCATCAATAATTGGATCCAAGTAATGATCAGACAATAAAGTGTCATCAGTAGTGCAATTCTTAATAATTGGATCATTAGATTGAGTGAAAACTAAATCAATAGTATGACCAGACTTGTGAGTGGGTCCATGAACATGTTGAATAAAATCAGCAGAGTCTGTCATGGTGATAAATTGACCAACATCAGATTTGTCTGGTTTATCCCAGTGTACATTAAAATCACCTAATAATATTACATGTCCTGAAAGAGAAGTCATCTCGTTAACAAAATTATCAAATTCATCAATAAAGGTAGTGTACTTAAAACCATTGGTAGTTGAAGGTGGAGGTCTATATACAATAAGAAAATTTACAGTACAAGATTGGTTACAAATATGAGCATATTCAAATGTTGTACACTTAAAACTACCATCATCATTACTATTACTCTTAAGTTGCATTTTCATAGAAGATTTATAAATCATAGCAATCCCGTCACCATAGGTTAAAGACATACGAGGAACATTAATACAGGTGTACCCCGGAGGTGTACACTCGCCAATTACAACATCATCATTATTCAAGAGCCAACTTTCAACTATTATCATAATATCTACATCATGTTCATCAATATAGTCAGTAAGTTCAATGTTCTTATTCCGGATAGAGCGTGCATTCCAAAGACAAACTTTAGTGTCAGAAATTATTTTGGGATTATGCATTGGTATGGGTTTGAGGTTACATAGATTAGCACCATTAGGTGTATCGTGATCATTGTTTCTATGTTTATTTGGAAGCGTAGTCAGAACTTCTATGGGGTTATCAGTTGCTTCATTCGTAGGCAGAAAGTTCCATGGTTTACGACGACCGCCTCTTTTCCTTCGACGTCTGATAGGTGACCTGTTGATTTGTAGAGTTCTGATGATATTCCATGTTTCATTCATGAGACGTGGTGGTGATTGGTTTTTATAGGGATTGAGTGATCTAAGCTGATGAGCATCATAAACAAGTGAGGGTGTAGATGAGGAATGTGGTATATTGTCAAATTCATTGGTTTCTATAGTAGGTCCAGGATGGGGATTTATGTCCATAGCTTTTAACAATTCAATTTGAAATGTTGCAGTTCTATTCACATTATAGGAAATCCTTCCTGCAAGATATTTGTGATGTTTGGGTGCTGCATTTTGATAACATATTTCGTGTTGAATATTGGGTGTCTGTACAAAGTTCTCAGACAGTTTATCAGACAAATAAATAGACCCAGTGGAGAGTAGAAGAATAAACAAGTTCAAAAGCAGGATATCCATTGTGTAAAAATCAATAGCTTGAAGACTACATTCCTATTGCATAAAAGAAAGTTATCTCAAGTAGTTTGTAGGTACTTGAACAGGAAGATGAGTCAATATGCAAATTAGGTCAATAAAAGTTTCCATTATGTACATGGTGCATGGTCAATTCAGGCTGATTGGTGATTGGTTCTCCCTCAATGGCCATCTGTGATGAGCTGGTGTCTTGTTGGTTGATCCATAGGCTAATGTTGGTTGTGGTGACTGAATTGATGTCAACATCAAAATTCACAGAAAATTCATGTAAATCACAAATATAAATCCATTAAAAACATCCAGGTTTCAATTCCAAAGTAGAAAATATATACATAGGTGCAGTCTAGAAGTTACAAGTAATCCATCAATATAACTTTGAAGAACTAAATACAGCAAAAAGCATAGTTTTCAGCTAAAAATATGCAGAGCAAGATGTAACTGCTGCCATCCATTGGGGCGCCATCCCTGTATACACTCTAATTTACTGATCTTTGAGCATTTTATGTTTATTGTGCGTGAACTTTGCCAAATGTAATAAATAAAAAGATCTCTTAAATTAGTGCATACTAATTTCGGTGTGCCCGTTTGTCTTTATAATATAAGGACCCGGTGCTCGATACAGTGTAGCCATATCACTGGTTGCGTCTTCGCTAGCAATTACGGGCATCGACTTCGCTCTGCGGTTTGCCATTCATTACACGAAACCATTTTGTTAATATTTATTTTACCTACACGGTCGGACTTAAGTGACGTATTAAGTAATAAGTCACTATTAGCGGTTGTACGTCACTTATTACCGACCGTGTGAACGAAGTTTAATCATTGTATTGATCAATCGATATTTGTGGATCAGTCGATATAATCCGGCAAAGAATGTTATCAGCGCACTCAAGTAATTTGTTAGGAATTGTTGTCAAGTGTTTTAAGCCGGTTGTGAGAAATGCACGAGTTGGTCCAATGAAGCCAATTAACGGGTGACTGAACATGACATTTTATTCGGCAGACACATATACATTTTGTGCATGTCGCAACAGTATTTTATTTTCCAACATAGTTGCATCGGTTTGGGTCTGCGGCTTCGGTTCCGGGCACGCCGACGAGTTAGTCGGCGAGATTGAGCACCGGGTCCTTAGATACTGATTACGTTGTAAAATATATTGAAGGAAAAGAGTTAAAAGCGCCTTACTAGGATATTATCAGAACTATTATGGTTCAAAGGTGTTAATTTAAACCGGATGGAAAATAATAATAATAATAATTTTTATATGTACGACTTAGCCGCATTTATTTCCAACATATAATACATATTGTGGCTAGAAACTTGAACCCAGTTCTAGAACCCAGTTTCTAGAAATTAGAAAGAGAAAGGGCACCACCATAAACAGAGACGACGGAGAGTATCAACTCTTACACATTTGTGATGAGTTTCTAAAACTGGGTTCAAGAAGATCCCCAGATGGAAAATCAACTGGCAACACCAATACCTACGCTGGAGATACATCTAGCGTCGGTTGGAGTAGGAATCACTCATCATCAAGTGCTGACAAAGGCAACAGTGTTGCTGAAACGTACATAAAGTAGTAAGTTCAATTTCTGGATCAGATATCAAGAACTTTGGTTAATGGGGGAAATAGAGATATTTTGCTTCACAACGCCGTTTTCCTGAATGAAATTGAACATTCCTAAGCGGAGATATTGAGTTCGTAAGTTATGGTATTATAAAAATGGAAATTGAGATATCGGCCTTTAAAAATATTATTGACAATGTTGAGAGTAGGAATTACCTTGAAAAATGTCTCAAAAAATACAAGATGCCAGATATATTCCGATCTGAAACTATCAGACAATATTTTGAAACATTAATATCATCACAAATTGGCAACAAACCCAAATTGTGAAAAAAATCATCCCCGGGCAGATTTTTGGCTATTTCTTCATTTACGATCCTGCCCAAACAGTCATCTTAGGGCATTTAAATAAAGGCACTTAGTTTAATGCCCACGTGACCAGATGGGCGCAGACATTACAGCTTCTATATAGACAGGATGTCTGGAAAAGTGTATTTCAATTGGAAACGCGGGATGCATGTCCACATTTTCTAGCAAATTTGTCATTTTTTTCAACTTTGTAGTATTATTGTAAGAGTTTCCGTCGATAATTTTTTCCGTCGACCAAAACTTTCAAAATTTAGTTCTTGAAAACATAATAAACAACATAATCCCACAATTTTTAATTAAGTTGCCTATTAAATTTTCAGCAATTTTGATGATATTTGTCTGAAAAATTCCTACCTCTTAGCACTGTAGCACATCTACTGATCACTTGGTGGTCTTGGTATGACGGCGCCCATGGGTCACGTGGGCATTAAATTTGGTTCCTTTTATTTAATACCTATGGTAACTGCCAAAAGTGTCTCCTTTTGACATTCCCGTACATATATGGTCGAATCCAACGAAAAGTGTACACGGCATGTTCAGGGCCATAACTTAAAAGTATTAATCAATTGGCATTCGTTTTTGTATTGTGTTTATTCGCCTTGATCATACGCTTCGCGCCATATATAATAAGACCCCCTTCTGTGAAAAACTTAGACACAGATACCCCAAAACATGCTATTTTTACCCATTTTTTCAAAATATTTCTTAAAGTATTTTTAAAAACATCTAAATCAGTTATGAAAAGAAGTCATTGGATTGAATCCAAATTATTTTCCTGAAAGGTGTGTATTCAAAGATTGCCTGTTCAATTTTTCACATATTTGTACATAATTATGAATTTTTTGTGATAATGTTTTGAGTGGTATTTTTTTACATTACCTACGAATACAATTTTTCATAGCACTAGATATATCTTTAAAAAATGGAAATCACTAATATATGCGCAATTGATACAAGCTTTGATATGTCCAATACTGAAATGCATTGCATTCGGACATCTTTATTATTGTGTTTAGCTGCCAGAAATTCTAAATGGCACAAAGGTAGGTTTGGTAAAAAAATATGCATTACCTCCGAATACATGTTAAAAGCTGTGCCATTTCCACAAAGTGAGAGAATAGTAAACAATAGTTAAGCAATAGGTGCAGGGTAATACACTCTTTATTTCTACTAAGTTTCAATAACCTGCGTTTAAATATTTCTGAGATGTCAACAATAAAAGCAAGTATTCGTAGGTAAATTTCGGTAACCGAATGTTACCTACGAATACACTTTGACATCATGACAGTATTGTGAAACACCGCCATTCATGCCAATGCCTATATTGGTACATAACGAAGGCCTGTATGTTTGCTATCAAATCATATGTCAATGAAAGTTGCGAATTCACATGCATGCCCACCATGCAAAACTGAATACGGCTTAATTGGTGAAAAATACGTACTGAAATAGACGACGGTCTGCTCATTTGAAAGAAAAATCAGATTCAAAGAAGATTAGAAGGGGATAAATATTTGGATTTGTCAACTGTCATGTGTGCTTCATTTTAAATGTTTACCGAACTTCTGGTTTCTGAGTAATTTGTGTCCAAATTGATTTATTCGAAGGTAACTTTTGACGTTTTCGCTAAGGTTACCTACGAATACCATGGAAAAACGACTGTTCTCATTGTCTCATGATCTAGACAACACATTGATGGACCCTGGTATAAAGCTAATTGTAGTTGCCCTCAAACGAAAGGCCACAAGACGTAACTGACTCCAAGATGGACTTCACAAGTCTGCAATAACGATTTTTAAGCGATTTGTGTGCAATTAAGCAAATTAAAGTCACTTTAGTGCCTTTGTTTCTTACTTCAATCCTTTTTCAACCGCTGTGAACCGACATTATTAATACATGATAAGGTCTAAAGTATCAATAAACGCACATAAAGAAAATAATACATTCAAAGTGCTTTATCAAATGAAGTTTTGATTGCGATATCCACCAAAAGTCTAATTCTTACCTACAAATACTGAAATGTTACTTACGAATACAGCATAATACATGACATGTGTAATGAAGTGTCCCTACCAATGGAAATTAATTGTCAAAACTTTAAGCGGTACCCCAGGACACTATTATTACCCATATACGGATTCATTCAACAATTATTTATTATGTAAAATTGCTGATTAACTACTTGTATCAAAATGAAGTGGTCAAAATCTTGCTAAAAGCATCAAAAATTTTTGATCTAAGGTAATAGCATTTATTCGTTTGGACGTACCATCTGAAAGAGATCTAAAAACTACCATTTTATTAATTCATTACCATAATAGAAAATTTAAACCTATAAACTCAATATAGATATTGTTAAATCGCTCTTGTTACCTACGAATACCTGGGTTTCTTCACCTTTTCATTGTATAAAGCGTTAGGTGTATGCGTATAATTCCTAATATTCTTGAAAACATATATCATACTCGTTCTTATACAATGTGTAAATTGATTCATACTCATTTGATAAATAAAATACAGAAACTGACCTAAACTTCATTTTCAAAAATAAACTAGCATAAATTGAATAAGATCATATTGATCGCGTTATAAAAATAAAAACAAATATTTTCTGGTTGAGTTGCATTTTCCTGACACCCTGTGGTCTACATTGCACGAAAAAAGCGTTAATGGGAATATTCCATTTGTTTTAGGTTGATTAGTATTGCGATATTGAAAGCATCCTAGTGGTATTCGTAGGTAACATTGGGTTTTGATATCACATTTACTATCACACGTCCTGGATTTATTTTTCAAGATTAGTAATGGCACTTTTGGTTCCTATAAGGCCAATATGTCATCAATCAATGGGCAAAAGGAAAAAATTGTGGAGACATTTTATTTCGGACTTTTATTTTTGGCCCGTGGACACTTTTGGTTGGATTCGACCATATGCATTATTCATATGCCGAGAAATATGGAGGCACTGGTGGGTTGCAATCTGAGAGTACATATGGTTTCGCCGGTTGGCGCGCTCCATAAGTAGTAGTGTGCATCGTTTGGTTATCTCCACACATTGAAATGAATTTTATGAAGGAAATAACGTGATGTAAGTTTGAAATACCAGATTCTTTATTTGGGCACTTTATCTTTGCTTGATGTGTAGAAATCGCTTTATGTGACAAGGGAATTATTCTATACATTGTGTCTGTGATTTGTACTTTTCAGGTGACTCGAGATAATTTGGTTCCACGGGGATATGCATAAAATAGGGGTTTTATGACTAGAGATACACTTATTTTGCACTTTACGGTTGATCGCCAGGGGTCGGGGAATGTATACGAATAGTGAATAAGGAACCTATAATGAATGTGTTTTGTATAGAAACGTACCATGAAACCATTTATTATGTTATGGGGATGAGCAATTAATATAATGATTAAACAGCTTGTCCGCTTGTTAGATTTGTGAAATAACAAAATACCCAGTGTTAATTAGTGTTGTGTGATTAAATGCTGAACAATTATCTCTTTGGCTAAATAGGCATCCGCATAGGTATGACCATGATGACGGTCCAATCAATTTGATAATCATTGTTAATGATGTCCTACACAGGAAGCATGGTCAATCTAATTGGTGGTGAACCTACAGTGCAGGTATGACTGCCCAATCAAATTTTCCGTTTCATGGGCTCGTCCCTCTTATGTACGTATGGTTCGGTTCTGTTAAATTAATTAAAGTGTGGACATTTTCACATTAAGTTGTTGATAACGATTCCATTTATGATAGAAGTGTGGGGTGGTGCTTTACCTGAATGATTTTAATCATTATGAAATTGCTGTAGATAATATACTTTAGTGAAAAAATATGCTGTACTTATAATAAGAAAATGTATGACTAAAAGTAGAGTAGAGTAGAAAGATCTATTACTACCAAATACTTCATCCTTCTATCAGAGAAACTCGGTAGATTGACAATTATGAAAATGTGTAACTTATTTGTATACGTAGGTTGCAAAATAAATATACAGTTTTACACCCTAAGTCAAATTATACAAAAGAGATTTCTATCGTTGTTGATATTCATTTTTGTTGGAACGTGCATATCCACTACTCAAAATCTTGCTATGTAAATAAAAAATAATATATAGGCCAATTCTTGACTTTCAATGTATTTGTTTAATGTATTAATTTCGTGCCAATATTACATTTTTAGACATCGACAAAATACTGACTTAATACACTGTGTGAATCTGGTCCCTGGACTTGAAAACCACACAGTTTAATAACACCGCAAAACAATTAGGCTCCCGGTTGTTTTTTACATGTGTATGTCCTAAACAAATACAGGTATATGTCATAATTAGAACCAGCAACTAAAAGACCTCATCCGTTAAAATCGTTTTAATTTTGACAAATTTGTCTTTGTTTAAGATATACAGGCGTGAACATAACAAGTACCTTAATTCTTTTTTACGGAGTGTACATGATTTCCCATTTTAAAGGAAGCAATGCACATCGTCATCATCCCTATATCTTCGTGTCAAAAATTGCCGTGATAGTACAGCGAATCCTCTCGTTTTTCAAAAGCTACGCATGGCGATTTTGTTCGAGATAGGCCGAGCAACTCAGGCTAAGCATACCATGACTATCATATGAGATACACCACAGAGTTTCTATATTCTACACATTATTACGATTTGTGCATGCTCTAGTACCCCATATGATGTTTCTATTACAAGCAAATCGATTTGTTTTCAGGTAAACTTTCTTTATCTGTGTCAATAATAGAATATTGATTTCAACGGAGTATTGAGCTGTATGGAAAAATATTTATAATACAGGGTGTTGACACTGTGCAATGTAGAGAAATGGGAATACGCTATTCGGGAAAAACGGAGAAGGAAACCAAACAAAACTAAGCCTTCAACAAAAGTATCGCGACCATTATAAATACACCTTTAGCCTCAGAACTAATCATCGTATAATAATTTAACTTGAAAAGAACGATGGTTTATTTACGCGCATTTAATACCCCATACGCCCAATGTCGTTCAATATTAGCAACACAGTTAGTGTTTTGTTTTAGTTTTTGGTGCAACAAATTGGGTGGGTGTATTGTTACAATTAAACGTGAATAATAACTGGAATCTGGTAGTGATAAATTAGATGAGAGCGAGAAAGAAAAACAAAGTTTCACCAATTTCTCGCCCTCAAAGCATAAGAGCAGTCAACCGCGGAAAGGTTGATGGAAAGATATTCTTTTCCTGCTTTTTTTTTTATAGTAAGCTTGGTAATGGCTCAAGGCATATACAGTATTCATCTAAGATACTAAACACACCTGAGATAGGTGCATTCTCCGGGTCCCCAACTGAGTCATTTGTTTATATTAAACATGTTAAATCCTGTGTTGTAAGTTTCCCTCTTACATTTCCTCTGCGTAAGAAGTATCACATGACCCGATAAGGGTAAAATGACAAAATAGGACAATATCGTGACATATTTTCACATCATGATATATATAGAACTTTTAAATTATTCAGTTTTAATATGAAGTAAACATCATTAATATGTGACATATTCAGTAAAGAATAGTTGAAGCCATCGGATTTTTAAACAGTAAAGAACAAAGGGATTTAAATGTGAATCAGTTCATAGCTTGAAAACAACTGTGGCGACATGATCCTCATTTCAGTCGCTTGATAGGTTCACATGAGTACGCGTAACAGGTTTTATTTGCAAGTTCAAAGTGAATGATAATAGTAGCACTTTTTTCTTTAACAGTAGGCATGTATCGAGCTCAGGCAACACGTCCTGGCAATTTAGTAAACATTGGTATCATAAAACACGTTTACCTGGGCGTTGTGTTTGGTCAAAGTTCAGTATCACCGAACGGAATACAGCAAAATCATACTTGTAAAGAAACAACAGTCAAATTTAGCCTCTTGGACTTGACGCGATCAGGTTAAGCGGATTTAATACTTGACATCGCTACTGTGCGTTCGGATTTTCTTACTGGGCGACCTTTTATATGCCGATTATAGGGTAAGTTGCTATATTTTTGAGACAATATAACGGTAAATATTTTTGTCGGTTTCTTTATGGGTGAAGGTCTATGATCAAACGTATTGTGATGTTCTGCTTATTTTTTTAATGTTTTTAGTTATTACGCACCAGTTACATGCGACATGTTAATTTAGATACGGAAGTCCGAGGTGGAAACAGGTATTTGAGAGTCAGGTGTAGGCCAAGAATTTGCGTTTTTGTCCTTCGGTAGCTCCTAATTTTGAATCACTTTTTAAGTTATTATGATCTAGTTGCAGGACATAACGTATCTGATATTAAATAATTTACAATGTATTTAATTCTGAACAGATAGGCCGTATTTGATTTTTGTCACATTAAAAAAAAATTAATTAATATTTTTTGTCAACTAAAAGAAAATATATATTGTTTGAAGAAATATTGTTTCATTAATTTCAAAAGTTTGAATTCGTTATAATAGTAGTCGCGTTTTGCAATTGTATACATTGACCCTTGGAATAATTGGAAGGATTTCAAGTATTTGTGGAGCATTACTTTTCTCGATACCATAGCGAAATAAATATTCTGAATCGCATTTTAAAAAGACAATATGCATGAATATAGTTTATTAAGTATTAGTAAATTTCAATAAAAGACTTTATCCAATTGAATAAAAATATGTAGGCCTATAACAATATTTTCAAAATTTTACATTTTACATCAGATTTACAGGGTGTCTCTGAATAAACTATATCGTCTGAAACTTCCAACCCATACTAAATAGTTGTTATGATTGAAAAATAAAGTAGCTATCACACATTGGGCTATTCCAGAAAATAAGCGCACACCCCCTATAGAGGAGTTCGGATATCCGGACTTTTTCTATCCATCCAAGCTCCGGATATCCGGACTTTTCATATAGAGGAGTTCGGATATCCAGACTTTTTCTATCCATCCAAGCTCCGGAAATCCGGACTTTTCAAAAATTTTCCCTACATAGTGCCGCGCTCGACCTATAGAGGAGTTCGGATATCCAGTCTTTTTTTATGCATACAAGCTCCGGAAATCCGGACTTTTCAGACATAGCCATACGCTTGACCTATAGAGGAGTTCGGATATCCAGACTTTTTCTATTCATCCAAGCTCCGGAAATCCAAATTTTCATCTTTTGAGTCTGGACTTGGACTATTTTTGTCGGATTCGGACTCCGACACAAACAGACTTAGCTATACTCACACTCGGACACAAGGGGGCAGTCATTTTCTTCGGAAAGGGGAGGGGTCAGTGGGTCACTGTTTTTTACTACCATCAAGAAGACAATTTTCAATCAATGTACATGTACAAAATATACAGATATCTGGGTATTTGTGTCTGTGAATTGAAAGGGTCGTACAAATGTCTGGTATCTGCAGGGAGTGGGTCTCAAAACCGGGAAGATTATAAAAATAGTGGCCATGATCTTCTAGTGGCCAGAAGATCATAAATATAATAATAAAAAAGGGTTAGTATCCCTTTTTTATGAAATAGGAGATGACCACCTCCCCTCCCCCACCCCCACCCAAAAATATGACTCAAACTTGGAGCCGAGTCATTTGATCATTTGATCCTAAATTAGTTGGCTTCACTTATTTGCCAATTTAATCATAGGGGTCTATATTTAGATTTATCTGTCACAATAGTTGAATCGTAATAATATATTATCAATTAATAACAGAATATTTATTTATAATTATAATACATATTTTGCCTATATATATCCCACTTCAACTTCTCACAAAGTTTAAAGGAACTTTTTAATTATTTTTTACATTTTATTTTAATCATATTAATTAATTTATGAAATTCAGTGGGGATGCATGATCTTTTAACAGGCAAGGCCAAGGGACCTATAGGATGTATCATGGTCCCATACATGTAGTTTGGTGTGGATTGTGTGTGTTCACTATAATTTTTCCAATTTTGAATAGATGTTTGCAATTTATATCACAAACGGACAAGTATACTGTATAGCACATGAATCCATGATTGAACTGCAAGACATTTTATTACAAGAATATTTAATATTGTTTACAATTGGTATGTTCTTTTTCTAATATTTATCCCCCCTGAATACATTGCCCTTCATGTATAGGCCAATTAGGCCTACATGTAACACTGCACAAGCAGCGACACTTCCACGGTTGCACACCCATACACACACACCCCTACACAGACACGTTCCCCCCTTACAGGCACTGCTGCATGCCAGATACATCAGACATATGGTCGATTCCAGCGAAAACGAGACAAAATGTATCTGTGTCAGCGTTTGGCTGTATCGCGGAGCAAAGTGCTACTCTTATTTTTGGAAATGTGTAGTAATTTTATTCCATAGACTTATACAGTGATGTGCAAATGTGCAAATCAAGTAGTGCAAGCTCTGCGTGAACTTCCCAAATATCAAGGCGATCATGTTATTGATGGAGCATATCATGTCCACTTCCAAAGGTCAAGCGATGATCCATGGTTTAAATGAATTGCCGTTTATACCCACAAGTTAAAAGATAAAGCACCATATAATGTCACTGAATGGTCTTCAATCAAAATGAAATCATTTACCGTTCGATCTCTCTTCATCAGTTTATATATTAATATAGTCAAAACAATTGAATTCCACAAAGGTTTGTGGACTCCAGATTGGCTAATAGCCTAATGTTGTTATACCCACGTATCAAGAATAAAATGATCGTTCTGAAAAATGTATATAAAAACAAAGTTTGGTACCTTACTGATTATTTTTTACGAGTATATTTTACCCGGATATTTTCTGTATAAAATTCCACAAAATCATATATGTGAAGTTACCAGTGATGTATCGTTCAAGTTATTGTCATACTCAGACTTGGCTCGAGACAAAAAAGACTCGGCTCGGCTCGGACTCAGACACAAAAGGACTCGGACTCGAAGCCGAGTCCGGTCCAAGTCCAGTCCAATTAAAGGAGTATTTCGTGATCCTAGCATCCTCTTCCACGAAAAAAGCATGTTCCCAAAATTTCAGTTGATTACAATTTTGCGTTTGCAAGTTATGCATGATTATGTGTATTACACTGCTCCATAGACAATACGTTGTAATTTCGTTCTGGTGCACCAGAACGAAATTCAAATTTCGCGATATCTTTGCTAAACGAATTAATCTGCAAGAAATATTTTGTACATAAACATTATGTAGCCAGAGTATTCCAGTGATATAAAAATCTCAACTTTTTTTGAGAAAAGTGGGGGATGAGGCTGTGGATCACGAAATGCCCTTTAAATCCAACACATAATGTGAAACGATTATCTAAAAATGTCAAAATAGATCTCAAATTTGTTGACTTAACTTATTTGGTCATTTTCCAAATTAGGGGGGCTGTCAAATCTGTGATCTGTCATATATCCTACTCATATAATTATTTAGATTTATCTGTCACTTAGCAGAATCATACTGTCATCATACTGAAAATATGGAATGATTTTACTTCAAATACTAATATAAAACTGTTTGTTGTGTTTATTTGATATTTGATTACTTTATTATTCTCACAATGCTGATACCCAAATGCGATCAATTCTAAATATTTCTTGTAGTTTGTATTTTGATCAAAATTCATTTTGGTTGAGTCTGAATTATTGACATACGAAAAAGTAATTGTCATTTTTATTTAACAATTAAGCTGTAACCCCACGAATCCATCCAAGATCCTCATCCTGCAACTATATACCAAATCATATAAAGCATTTATTGTAACCTTTTGGACTAATGCAGTAATGTTATTAAAATGATAGCCACTTCAGCATGTTTAAAAAGACCTCAAAGAATTGACACAATCATACCTATGGGTGTTTCTTAAAAAATAATAAAGATTATGTAAAATAAAATTATACTTTGCATTCAAAGTCTTCACCCATGTCTAATCTATGGGTTACACATTTAATATTAAAAGATATTAAAGAAAGTGAAACTTTACGATGTACAACAGGTGAAATATTAATATATAGGCTTAAATTCGTAGGCAACATACAATGCACATGTAAATTATACATGTATTCATGTACATGTATTTATTGGTCTAGTAATAAAAGCTATTTTTTAATCAGATGGCACTTCCGCCTGATGATTCCCAAGATAATGATCTTCTCATTTGATGAGTCGGTTGAAATGGAAAACAGTTTTAAAATAGCCCCTGAGAGATTTTTTGTCTCGTTTTCACTGGAATCGACCATGACATGTATTAGGCCTACATGTAGTTTACAAGTTGTATTCAGGTGCCACCCAGACATGCAGGGGCCGCTTTATGATGGGGTGAGGGAAAGGGAAGGAAAAGAAAAAAAAGCGAGGGAAAAGAAAAACGGGGGCCTGAGAGAGAAAGAGAGAGGGGGAAGAAATAGAGAGAAAAATTCGAAATCCCTGGCACCTGCCCCTTGCTGCACGTGTTCAGTTATTGTCATGTTTGTTGTTTTGTACATGTTAATTTGTTTGGTTGAGTTTTTGATATGACTGTGTGTGTGGCGGTGTTGGGTCCCGGGGCTGGGTAGCAGATAGAGATATATACGTACGAGTATATCATCTGTCCCGGTTATCTGTATTGTAAAAAGGAGTCTGGCCACATCATTGGGCTATTCTATTTGAATTCCACATCCCTCAGTAAAAATTTGAAACTCCACTGAACCATTACAGATCCAACCATTTGTATCCAAAATACTGTAAAAATGTTTGTAGAGGATCTTCAGGGCTTCAAGAGGCCCTGCATATTTTTAAGATTTCCCAAATTTTCCCCAAATACCTTTTAAAGGCCCAAGTTTAATTCCGATTTTTACCCAGATTAAAAATATTTTTGCTGAAGGTTTTTGTAAAAGCATAAATGCCATTTTGACACCATTTTGCACTCAAACAAAATACATAAAATCCCAAGAGTTTCTGGGTGCATCGCCCCTGGATCAGGCTTATTTGTATTACCTGTACCCATACTCGTACCCGTACTCGAACCACAATTTCCGTACCCATACCTGTAGTGATACCCATGGCTTCGGACCCGGACCGTACTCATGCCCTGTTTTGACTTCGGACCTGTACCCGTACTCATGGACTAGGACCCGTACCTGTCCTCATGGCCTGGGACCCATACTCGTGGCATGGGACCCGTACCCGTACTCATGGTCCGGTACCCGTACCCACGGGTACCATACAGTACATGGTTACACAAATGCAGAAAAGTGAGAATAGAATACTCTCACTTCCCAGATGCATGTTAACTCCACTCATGAATCCCAATGCGAGTCCTCTGATCATAAATTCATATTTAAAACAAAAAGGTTACATCATGGATGGTGTTGGGTGGGGAGTAACACATGGATCCAGATAGAAAGCTATAGCAAGTGCCCTTAATTTTATTTAAGCTTGGTCCAGGGCCCTGAAAAAGATAAACCCAGCCCTGGCTACACAAAATGATCATGAATGCTGCTACACTGTAACAGCCTGTGCACATTGCCACCCATATCCATGTATCATATGCTACATGTCTCATTCACACAATGACTGATCAATTATAAATACAGAAAAAAAACCAGCAAACTGGGAAAACATTTCAAGATTTGTTCTTTTGTGGGGAATTTCAAGTTATCATGTTAAAATATCATTATTATATAGCTTTTATGTTTATTAATCATTTTGATATTCCCCATCCAAATACACTCCACTACTTGTATGCTGCACACATGTGGAACGACATGATAATGTGACTGGTGTGAGATTTTCCGCCAGCCACATCACATGTATTTCTTGTGCCCAGGCTTGGACTATAGTGCATCTGAGTCAATGAATACAGAGGTCCTTACCATACAGAAATTTGGGATTTATAGGAGATTTATAGAGGTTTTTAAATACCGGTATTAATAAAACACAGATAGAATTAACTGGATGTGCATAATTAATGATATGCTAATGGATAATCTGGAGGATGTAGATGTGCATGTATGATTCTACTTACTTCTACTTACTTAAATTGCGGACAATTAATGTAATTCCAATTGATGTTTTGAGATAAATAATTTTTCCACATTGTACATGGATTGATTGGACTGGAATTGGACTCGGGGGTAGACTTCGAACCCAAGTACTTGCCGAATCCGACCGAGTCCAGCAAAAAGTGGACTTGAGTCCGAGTCCACACTCGAAAGCTACATCACTACTATCACTGCTAAATGTATGTTGAAATTAGTATTGCACAGTCTAGGTGTCCATACATAGACATAGTTTTTTCACTTGCATCTCAAAATATGTCACCTTTAGGCTAGATTCACTATAACCACCAATACTAAATCTCTTTTTGTACTTGTTTAATTAATTTGTTTATACCCATACCTATAATAGGACCCATACAAGTCCCAATTTCCATACCTGTACCCATGGCCTGTACCCTGTACCCATATTGGGAGCCGTACCCATACTCGAGTCCCAATTTCTGTACCTGTACCCACGGCTTCGGTCCCGTACCCATACTCATGCCCTATTTTGACTTTGGACCCGTACCCGTACTCATGGACTGGGACCCATACCCGTACCCATGGCCTGGGACCCGTACCCGTACTCATGGTCCGAGACCCGTACCTGTACTTATGGCAGGTCCCAATACTACAAGTCTGTATTTAAATTTGCATTTTTTGCCCAAGTAATTCTCAGAACGTCTTGTGACTTTAATTGTCATATGAATCTACACTAGACCTTTTTCGCAGTCCATGTTAAATTTTTGCATCTAAAATCCCAATAATACCGATGCTCACACTACTCCGGCTCCAGAAAAATACAATACTAATTTTTTGTAATAAAATAAATATTATCCTGTTTTGGCAAATGAAATATAGGCCTAGCTAAATCCCAATCCTGGCCGTGACAATCAAGACCAGCCTTGTACTAAAACCAATTTCAGATTCTAATTTTCAGAAAACACAATTTCTAAATATCTTTTATTCTCAATTATCAAAATTAACATAAAATATTAAATTTATGAACAAACTCATAGCCTATAGGCCTACTCAAAATTTTGAATACATAGAATTGAGCTTTGAATATTGAGACTGCAATTGTAAGAAATCATGCAAAATTGCATGTTTTTAGCCAATTTTCCCTCAAATTGCAAAACTATTGAAATTTGACTTTTATTGCCAGTTAAAACTAACTAAAGGATTAGGATTTAGCTGGGGGGACTCGAATATGAAAGTGACCTGTGCCTTACGACACTAGGGGTCTATGGCAGTTTTGTCGAAAAAGAGGGCACCAAGAAAATTGGGTTCATTATGCACATGTGCAAAAAATTGGCTGTCAGTGACCCTGAAAAATAACTTTTAAGCTAAAAATGTGAAAATAGTCCAAAATGCGCGCGAAGCATGCAAAAAGTCACCTCAAAAGTGGGAGTGCCCCCTCTCCCCGGAACACTCGGGGTAGACAATGGACCTTTTCTCTGTGGTCGGTTCATATTCAACTATAATCAACTTTTAAAATAAAATGTTCATTTTATACCAGTCAGTATATAAAGCTAGGCCAAGTAAAAAAAGCATGTTTCTCATCCCCTACCGCTTCCTTTTTTGAGGTAACTTCAATTTCATTTTTGTTTTTTGAAATTGAGTTATAACATTTTTTGAAAGATGTCTAGGAAGTTGAGATGCTTTATATAAGAAACACTTTTGGAAGGTTTTGTGATCATTAGAGGGGGCCTACCTACTAGAAGGAACAATTTTTACTTGGCCTAAGGTTACAACACTTTATCATCATCATCATCATCATCATCATAATTATTATTAATATTATTATTTTGGGTCATTTTGGACCTATTTCCATTATTGGTAAATAGTTGGACCCATTTCCATTAAGTTCCATTTCGACTCATTACAAAATATTATTTTCAAACCCCCATTTCTGAACACTCCTGTGTGACCAGCTCCAACAAAACTTGGAACAAGTCGCCAGACATGTTTTTTGAGTTATAGGCCTTTAAAGATTACATTCCCATAAAGAAATTAAATTGTGGAATTCTTAATTTCATGGTATAAACCTGTGGGACTAAGTGGACTTTCAAATCATTGAAAGTACTTATTAAAAAGAGGTTTATTTAATCAATAAATAACAGTTGAAATATGATAATCCCTATTCAATAAGCAGGAAAATAATTAGCCCATTACTCAGAATTGCAATTTGGCAAAAATATCAAGGTATCATTTACAAAATTATCCATATCTTGAAAAGTATTGATGCTATGAAACTAATTGACCCATTACTCAGAATAGCAATTTGACAAAAATATCAAGGTATCATTTACAAAATTATTCATCTTGAAAAGTATTGATGCTATTTAATTTAATTTTGGTATCATTTTAAAGCTTATTGTCTTGTGTTTACATTTTTATTCAAATCATGAAATGTCAAAAATGCGACTTGTTCCTGGTTTTGTCAGTGCGGGTCACATATCATCAATGATATCATGATTCATGATATACTGGTATTTACTGAATATGTACAATCATAGGCCTTCAAACATGGGCCTATGGTACAATTTACTATAGGGTTGATTGTCACAGCATACAAAAACACCCTATAAAAACATGTTTTTGGTATATAGACCTATAACCAATAAAACATTAAATATGACTTTTCAGTATAATAGTTTGTGTTACTAGCAAGTTGGCAAAACAGGATAATATGATCCCAAATTCTGGAATTGGAAGTAGTCCTATCCTTCAAGCAATGAACTTCCCTTGGGAACTTCCATAAACCCCTTTTGCAAAAAAAAAACCACCTCATGGAAATTGTTACAAACAAATTCATGTATTTAATTATATGACATATTCAATAGGTGTAAATAAAAAAAAAATATATGCAAAATGCCAAAAGCATAATGCCAATGCCATAGAAAGTACATGTACTAGTATAAGGCCCCATGTCACAGGGGAAGTTGCTCAACTTCGTTCAAAATTGTCAAAAATGACCAAAGTTGCACAAAGTTGCATTAAGTTGCCTAAATATTTTGCACAGTTGCGCAAAGTCGCTTTAAGTTGCTTAAATATTTTGCAAAGTTGCATTAAGTTGCCTAAATTTTTTGCAAAATTGCGCAAAGTTGCCTAAATATTTTGCAAAGTTGTCAAAAATTGCATTATGTTGCCTAAAAATTTTGCAAAGTTGCGCAAAGTTGCATTAAGTTTCCGAAACATTTAACAAAGTTGCGGAAAGTTGCATTAAGTTTCCTAAACATTTTGTAAAGTTGCGCAAAGCTGCCCATAGTTATGCAAAGTTGCCCAAAGTTGTGTAAACTTCTCATAAAATTATGTCAAGTTGCTGCTGGTTTTGCTGACTCACTCCGGAAGATTTGAAACCCCTAAAACCAACCCAAAAACACCCCCCCCCCCCGTAACTGCCTACATATGCAATATAAATATGTCAAATGGTGTCCTCGAAAGGTATAAATGGCCCCCTGACTTGCATCACTGTCACAATTGGAGACTCAACTCTCATGTCAATTGCCTTTAGGTTATCGATACAGACTTCCTGGGTTTTCTTTTCCCATGTTTTGGAAAGTCTGATATATTGTTATTTCACTCCAGAAAATTGATTTCAATTCTCTTTCTACACCTGGAGTCTTGCTATTCAATTCCAATTCAATCCACCTTGCTTTAGAATTAATTCAATTCGATTCCAATTCAATTTTTCATTTTCAAAATCATTTCATTTCAATTCCAATCCAATGCAGTGAAATTAACAGCTAATCAATTTCAATTCAATTCTGAGCATTCATTTCAATTCCAATTCAATTCCAATTCCAATACAGTTGCAGTTTGTGTTAATTGACCAAAGGCACACTGCAAAAACTGTGTCTAGAGATTGAACACTGTTTTGTCCTCGATTTGTAAACACATGTAAAGTCTAAACAAATGTCAAACTTCAAAACATTAAGTGTTTAATATCTAAACACAAGGCATCAAATTACTAAACATGTTTAGCATTTATACATGTTTACAAATCGTGGACAAGATGGTGTCTAGAATGGTGTTTAATATCTAGACACTGTTTTAAATTTTACTACCAATTTCATAACACTTGCGTCAGCAACACAAAGTCAAAATCAAGTACACTACTTGTCACAAAAGCATTTCAACAGAAGATACTTTATTGTTATGTTAACTCACTTTTCACATTCAAACAATGCGAGTGATCCTTGACCTCTGTGTCCTATTTTATGAAACTTTGGAACTTCTTAGTTCTTAGGTGACTGACTTCCTAATATTTGTCTTAACTTCTTGTCCACCATGCACATTAGGCCTATTTTCTAAACTTAAGGTGTGTGGTACGATCGATAATGGGACCCTGTCCCCACACTGACCTCAAAGATGTCAAAAATCAAGGTTTTGATACTATTAGATACCCCCTACCTGTCGCCTGCTCTTAAGATTTTACACCCAAAATCCTTGTACTTTTGAAAAAGTGTGAAAAAAGCTGTCAAAGATATAAGCATTTTCTTAATGGTTTTCTCATAATTTGTTCAAATGTACAATGACTTTTGAGCATGAAAATTAGGAGCTTGAGAAAAATAGGGCTTTATGATTAGTGCCAAAAGTTTTTAATGTGTGTCTCTTGTGTGAATAGACCTGGAAGTGTATCAGAATTCAGAACGGAGAAGGGCACTTTTTACAGGTGGAATGATCTGGAATCACAGACATCTGCTTGTGAATTGAAATGCTGAATTGAAATCAAAGCTGAATTTCATTTCAATTCCACTCCATTCTCCATCACTCAACATGATTTCAATTCCAATCCAATTCAATTCTTCATTGCTCACGATGATTTCAATTCCAATCCAATTCAATTCATGCCCAAGCCCACTCATTTCGATTCCAATTCAATTCCAATGCATTGAAATGAAAATTGCCCAAAATTCATTTCAATTCAATTCGATTTCAATGCATTGAATTAACATTAGTCTGATATAGCAGCCGTCCAGTTTGTTTGCCATTTTAGGTGACTGTTCATATGCCTCACCTAGTTTAAATTGGAAAATGGGCCCGGTAAACACATGCAAAATTTAACCTTTATTTTGTGCTAAAATGCTAAAGTGTAAAATTGAAAATGGCCCAGTATATAGACTTAAATTTACCTTAGTAGTTAGTAACTAGTTACCTGCCATTGTTTGCCCAAGTTTATTTTAAAAATATCTTGTACTATAATATTAAAGTAATAACTTGCATCTCAGTCTACAGTACATGTGTGCATCTATAAATATAGTGCTATATTATATATCAGTACATGTATGAGTTTGAATTACCCGGCGCCTGTGCCCAGCCCTGTGGTTGAACCTGGCACGGGGTCAGAGGCTAATGGTATTTTCAGAGTTATTGACACTACTAACCATATATTACCATGGTAACACTTGGAAATATTGGGGTATAATGAAATGTAAATTCCCTACTTGTGATCATATAGATATGTGAATCTATGTTGTGTTGGAAGAATATAAACATGATTGTATAAATGAAGGTAGTTGTTGGAAAAAATATTGGGAGAAAAGAAAATATAATAGTCAGTTCCAACTTGCATATAAATATCTTGCTGTATATTTCTGGGGGATTTTTTTCTGGTATTGGAAGTAGGTGTCCCTGGTTAAAAATAAGTACAAATAAAGTATACTTTATGTGTACTTTTAAGTACTTTTATTGTACTTTTCGAGTTAAAAGTACAATTAAAGTATACTTTGAATGTACTTTTTCTCCCCTTTGTTAAAATTTTTTGTACTTTTATTATACTTTTTCTATACTTTATTTGTACTTTTCTTTGACTCCAAAGATTTTGCCCCTCATCAAGTACTTTATTTGTACTTTTCTGTACTTAATTTGTACTTTTCTTGGACTTAAACTTTTTTGGACCTCATGAAATGTACTTAAAATATACTTTTTCAGACTCAGACATTTTTTCAAAAGCACCATTGTACTTAATTTGTACTTTTATGGGACTTAAACATTTAGGAGGTCACCAACTGTACTTTTAATATACTTTTTAGTGTACTTAATTTGTACTTTTCTTGGATTAGCATTTGACCTGATATGCAAATTGTCACATGACAATATTGTTGTGGATTTGAAAAATAACTGTCATTCTGTTTGGAGCTGTTTTTGACATGGCATATTAAGATGGGAGCTCTCATTTTGTGGATTTTACATGGATATATGCTATGACTTGGATTTCTGATTGCATTCAATGGACACAAAAGAAGGTACCATGTATTTGTTATTGTTTAAAATATTTTGTACACCAAGAAATGCCATATAATGCTGATAATTGGGTAAGCTTACACGCTCATTCAGCTTCATTCATGAGTGCCCATGCAGTCAACATACAACACTGCTGAATTCTCCGTACCCATATGGTCAATGGTATAATGTGCTATGTTTGAGGAATTCAATAACCTCAACGATAGACATTGGCAACTCTGTTGCATGGCATCACAAGACTCAACTGCACAGACTATACAGATAACTCGAAACATTGTATAAAGTGCTACCAGCGGCATGCATGAACATACAGGTCTACATATGAAACCACATTACACCTGTTTTTACATGATCTGCATTAGCTACTTTTGAACAAAGAAATTTGTTGTCTAAAAGACTTTGTATATATCAGGTCCAGAACTGTATCACCAGCTTGTAATCTCCGTTCTGCTACACAAAGACTTCTTCAAGAAACAGCTACATGTAGTTGCCAGAAACCAGTGGGGCAACAGATCATTTCATGTAAGCTGCACAAATTTCGAACAACCTGCGATTTTCAGTTCGCTCCACCAAGAACATAATTGTGTAATTTCAAAGCAAATAACTTGTAAACACATTTGCTCCAAAATGCCTATACCCGGGCTTGATGCATGAACTATTCAACATTGATCTGATTTTGTATTGATTTATATTATAATATTGTTTGTATTATTGTACATTTGTTGTTGATGTGTTGCAATAATGTGCCCCGTAGGGAGGGACAAGGCATTTGAACTTGACATGTGTGGTGTTACCTGGACAAGAAAGCAACCATGGTAGTTAAAAAAATATTCCTTTTCTAATTTCTTACAACAAGAAAATTTTCAAATTGAACCATATGTTAAGTATAATATTTATTAAGCCATATGTAGAGCATGGTATACTTTATTTGGCCATGTGAAAAGTATACTTTATTTGGCCATTTGAAAAGTATACTTTATTTGGCCATGTGAAAAGTATACTTTATTTGGCCATGTGAAAAGTATACTTTTCACAAGACCAAAAAAGTATACTTTTCACATGGCCAAATAAAGTATACTTTTCCTATCGCTAAATAAAGTAAACTGTACTTTTTATGTACTTTTAAGAAATGTACTTTTTTGGAACGCGAAATAAGTACATTTAAAGTATTAAAAAGTATACTTTTCACACTGCCAAATAAAGTATACTTTTCCTATGGCTAAAAAGTATACTTTTTATGTACTTTTGGTCTGTTTATACTTTTAGTGTACTTTTCTTTTCTTATACTTTTTTTATACTTTAAATGTACTTATTTCGCGTTCCAAAAAAGTACATTTTTTAAAAGTACATAAAAGTACAGTACTTTTTTTGTACTTGTTTTTAACCAGGGGTTTTACTATTAAGGATAAATCAATGTCATGGGCACTTTGAGTCTGAAGAAATTAATTTCTATTTTAAATATTATCTAGCCTGGACCTGATATCAAAATTATCCAGTACTACAGGTAATAGTGTGTGCATGAATTTCATATAGGCCCTACATAAGTTTATGTGTATGCTTAGAAGTATGGATGTCTTTATCCAATTATTTTGTTTTAAAAAGGAACTGCAATCTTGTACATTTTTCTGTATTCAATTACAAAAGTTTTTCAATAGTACTTTAGTAGCTAGCCCATTAAATTCAATAATAAACAACATACACTTTTGTACAGCTTATATTAAATTCACAATCATGTTAAAAATAAAAAATGACATTTATTTAATATGTAAAAATATAAAAGAGAAATTATAAGTCCTAAACTTTTAAAGCAGTAAAAAATCAACCATGTAGGCTGTGGCTAAAAAATACAAATATTGTCTTCAAATTGTTCCCCCATAAACACTCACAGTCAAAATTTTTTAATTTTTGTTGCTTTTATCATAATTAATGTCTATCACCTCAAAATATTTTTTTTCTAATAGACTATTGATCATATTGAATGCCATTCCTCTACAACCCTTGGAAATCTGAACATTTCCTACTTGTCGCTAAAAAATCAGGACATTTCATCGTATTGTCGCTAAAAAATCAAGACATTTCATCGTATCTAAGGCCACCTATTATACTTCTTGGAAATCCGGACTTTTTGACATTTGTCATTAAAAAATCCGGAATTTTTCAACATATTTAATGTCACTCCTCTATACCCCTTGGAAATCCGGACTTTTTTACATTTGCACTAAAAAATCCGGCTTTTTTCAACATATTTGATGTCACTCCTCTATACCCCTTGGAAATCCGGATTTTTTCAACATATTTGATGTCACTCCTCTATACCCCTTGGAAATCCGGACTTTTACCCATTTGTCACTAAAAATCCGTCTTTTTTCCTCGTATTTTATTCCACTCCTCTATACCCTTCTGTACCAATATGAAGTTGGAATTCCGAAACTTCAACATGAAAGTGGTTAAAATTTCCGGGTTATTTTCACTGTTTAATGAAGAATATGGAAATCCGGGTTTTTCTTTGATTATTTGTGACCGGAAATCCAGACTTTTGTAGAGAGATAAGCTTGGAAATCCGAGTTTTTCTCTAATTTCAAATTCACTCCTCTATAGGGGGTGTGCACTTATTTTCTGGAATAGCCCATTTGACCGCTACGTTCTTGAATAGGTCTATATAAGTTTAACGAAACTACCTCATTTTTAATCCGTTCCACTAGTCATCAAGCAATACAGATCTCATACCATACGCAGTATTATCACTCTTGAGGGGACCCATAAAACACTGTGTAAACCCGGGTGCACTTAACTTTAGATAGAAGGTACGTGTACGTGCATATCGGCGTCGCGAAGAAGGGTCCTATCGGTACAAAACGTTGTTTTAAAAAAGGGAGGTCATTGGGTACAAACAAAATGAAATAGGGGTCATTGGGTATAGTATTTTGAAAAAAGGGTGTCATTGGGTATAAAATTTCCAAAAGGGGTCACTGGGTAGAAAATTTTGAAAAAAAAAAAATGGAGCAAAATTGATATTCTGTTTCTTGTTCCAAATTTCCGATATAAATTTTGAAAGTTTGCGCATTATTTTGTAGCATTTTGATGAGATAATTTTAGAAAAAGGGGTCATTGGGCAGCCGCGCCTAAAAAAAGGGTAGTAATCGGGTATGACTTTAAAAAAGGGGGTCATCGGGTATATGCGACTTCAAAAAAAAGGGGGGGCATATTAACAGGCACATACCGTCACTTCCAAAGTTGAGCCCCCCCCCCCCCACCGGGTGTAACGTTGCTATCCGTCATTGATTGATATTTTTATCCATGGAAAGGTTCCAAAATTTCTTAATATTATTCCAAGAACGATGTAGTCAGTTGTTAAAAGTATGTGATACGTGTTGGATGATTTTCCTGAACCATATAAGTTTATTTAGTTATGTTTGGCTTGGTTGGTCATTAAAATAAGAATTTTCCGTCGATAAAGTTTTTTTCAGAGACACGCTGTGGGGACACGATTAACATTTTTTTTAGCCTTTTCATGGAGTTCTCAGTTCTTGATGGATTGAGGTTAATGTCCTAAGATATAGTTTCTTACTGCTTAAGCTGTTGTCACACGATCATTTCCCCCTTCATTTTTGGATTTGGAATAATTACGAAGGAAAAAAGAACAAACAGGTTGAGAAAGTGTGTTTGAGTAAAACCTTGGATTAAATGACATGAAACGTTTGGAGCATATCATGCATTTATAATAAAATGTAATATGTTATTTTGATAGGAGATATATGCCTACTACAAGTACTACATACTAGCTAAACAACTCTGAATATGATTTATATAAATCCCTTCTCCACATTTCATTTCTTGAGTCACAATTGGCCAAAATTCCCTTGATGGTATCGATTTACCATCAATTTCCAGTAGAAAATAGGACGTTTTCCTATTTTAACATCATTTTTAAGTCCCTAAAGATAACGCGCCAGAGTTTCATTTTTCCATCTCACACAGTCATTGTGTCATCATTTTCCATCATTTCACAACAGGTGGGCGCTACTAATCCTATATTATTCCCCATTTGAAAATGAAGGGGAAAATGATCGTGTGACATTAGCTTTAAGCGTTTCAACAATTTGAGCTATTTTTACAAATGCGTTGTATTCACTTTTTGGTCTACATCAACATTATGTGCTAAAATCAGCATGACATTGGGGAAATGAAGTCAAAAGAGCGTTCGGTCTGTTGTATAAAACGATCACCAAGAGACTTGTACGTTCACGTGTAGCTACAAAAGGGCAAGGAAAACCAGACGAGATTTAGTTTGCAATGTCATTCAAAGACTATATAGCTATAAATTTCACTGGTTTGGGAAAATAAAATGTTTAATGCGTGATTAACTTTTATTGAAGTTTAATTTTTACAATAGTAAATTACAATACTCTCAGTGGATTATATTGAAATGTGCAAAATGCAAGACTGGGTTTACTGGAATAAGGTTAAGTTGTTCGCAAAGATACAATACAACCGATGGGTTCCAATCCACTTTATGTTTAAGGTGAGGCGATCTTTTCAGTAGAACAAAAAAAATACACTAAACCAAATGTCGACTCAATTTAAT
Organism: Amphiura filiformis; assembly: GCF_039555335.1. Classification (NCBI taxonomy): domain Eukaryota; kingdom Metazoa; phylum Echinodermata; class Ophiuroidea; order Amphilepidida; family Amphiuridae; genus Amphiura; species Amphiura filiformis. The sequence goes on along the minus strand of NC_092640.1, from coordinate 36,863,006 downwards.
ATGGTATGTAGACCTGTAATGTATTGAATTGTACCTATTTTTTCGGGTCATGCATGTATGCGATTACGGGGTTAATAATTACTGTTGAACACATTGGCACCATTATGTGCTACATAACGGCACCCATTCGAAAGAACATTCTACATTCTAAATTGCCATCGGCTGGCTTAGTAGCTACATAATGCGTTTATGTTAGAATAACTTAATCGCAAGTTTTGTTTATTTCCCCGCGTTATTTTCCGGTACTCAACCAAACTTGTAACAAATTTGTCCCACTGCGAATTCTACATGAATTATGCCTTTAAATATGATAAAAAAAAGTATTATGCCTCGTACTACCCGTCGTCTAGCCGTCGTGTAGGTCGTTCAACTGCGTACAGCGTTCATATTTAGGTCAATCTACGAAGGATTGTGTGGCTTAACTCGTAAAGTCCAGTAAGCATAGTTGAGTGAAATAGTTTCAGTGCGCACTTGTCTTGGTCATTCATAAAATTGACAGTTTACATGTGCATAGGTTTCGGATACCGTTTACACGTACCTAATTTTACAATACATAAAGGTGCAATGTTTAAGTGTTGGAAGGAGTCCTGGGAAGAATTATTAACAAAAAGAGAAGGAAGTGAAGAAGCAATAGGAGGACGTGAACAAGAAGATGAGAAGACGAAGTTTGTTTCAAAATAAAACAAATGTGGTCCCGTCACAAAGTTCTTATATAAACAAAAGCGATCGCAGTCCAATACGAACAGCGAAGTACGTAACCTCTCAGGCCAAGTTATTTCCTATTCACCTACCAATACCATTAAACCGTGCATACTGCAGTTACTGTCCGTTTTCCTATACACAATACACAGTGCTCTTTCCCATTGACGCGTGACCTCTACAAATAGCCCTACGTTTAAAGTATGGGGATATGACTAGTTAACGTCGCTGTGTGAAAAATAACCGGCCAATATTAAAAGTACTCTTCTAAAGTTCTAGAAAATATAGTTTTTAACATGTCCTAAATTTTAGCTAATTTAGATGTTTGGAAATATTCGTACTTTGGTGTTTTAGTTAATGTTATAGGTAATAGTACATTGCCTAGTTAACGTCGCTGTGTGAAAAATAACCGGCCAATATTAAAAGTACTCTTCTAAAATTCTAGACAATATAGTTTTGTAACATGTCCTAAATTTTTAGCTAATTTAGGTGTTTGGAGAGGGTCGTACTTTTGTGTTTTAGGAAGGATATGTAAACGACAGATAACACCAAAAATATGAAGAAATTATTTCCAAACCGTGTTAAGTCAACAATCATTATGTTGCTCATTTTCAAGAATACTGGTTTACAAAAAGCACGCCATTGTCTCATTTCGTGAACAAAAGTACACATACCATTGTTTCCTTTCGTTTCCTTTATAATCGGTTACCCAACTGAAGCTATAATACGCAAACTTTATTGCGATATCGCACATGAAAACAGTCACATGTGCACAGCCAGAGAAGATCCGATTTAATCAGTTGAGCTGTTTCAATGAGTGCTATCTTGGTTTAATAGCTTTTAATGGGGTTAAGTCCTGCAAAGGTCGAGATGAATTCTACTGTAGACATGACTGCATCATGGTCCTCTGACCATAAACAATCACGATTCTTTTTTCTGATTTAAATTCTGGTGCCAACATGCATTGGGTTATTATTTGAGTTTAAAGTAGGCCATGACGAATAATTTTTAATACCGAATAGATGATCCATGTTATAACTTCATGAGAACTGTTTCCAAAACTACACACTTAATATTTGATCCCCGGGGGGGGGGGGCACTCAACTTTGGAAGCGACGGTATGTGCCTGTCAATAGGCCCCCTCTTTTGAAGTCGACTATACCCGATGACCCCCTTTTTTTAAAAGCCATACCCGATGACCCCCCTTTTTTTAGTTGCGGTTACCCAATGACCCCGTTTTTTTGGTTGCGGCTACCCAATGACCCCCTATTTTTCTAGATTTTCTAGAATAGCAACATCAAAATGCCGAAACTGTTAAATTTTGCTCCAGTTTTTCAAAATTATGCCGAAATTTTCAAAATTTTGCTTAATTTTTTCAAAATTTTCTTCCCGATGACCCTCTTTTTGAAATCTTATACTCAATGACCCCCTTTTTCAAAATATTATACCCAATGACCCCCTTTTTTATTTTGTTTGTACCCCTTTTTAAAAATAACGCTTTGTACCCGATAGGCCCCTACTTCGCGACTCCGTCACTTCTAAAGTTGAGTGCCCCCCGGGATTTGATCAACACTAAAGGAGTATGTTGTGATCCTAGCATACTCTTTTTATTAATTGTTCAGTAAATATCTACGAAAAAAGCTTCCCCAAATGTCAGTTGAATCCGATTTTGCGTTTGCGAGTTATACGTGATTATGTGTATTGCACTGCTCCATATACATAATCATGCATTATAGGCCACTGTGTTGTGACTTTAGTTCGCAATACAAATTCAACGATATTTTTGAAATTGTTTGTACATAAACATTATGTAGTCAGAGGTTTCCAATGTTATAAAAAGTTCAGTTCCAATGGTATAAAAATAATCACTTTGTTTAGACACGTGGGGGCGGGGGTTGAGGCTGTGGATCAAACTGTGATGCACGTACTTTTTCACACATATAAAATGTGTATCACACAGCCCCTAAATCATAAACATGGTCTCGAATTACTTGCTCATGACTGTAAATTCTCAAATTTATCAGAAGCATTCATTCTGAACAATGCTAAAATAATGACCTTCGACAATTTAATAGGTTATTTGTGCATTCTTGATTTCATTTGCAGGGAGACATAATATTTGTCTCGTATTAGTTCCAATATGGCAACGACTGAAAGTAAAACACAACTCCACATGGAGGAGGATACGGAAGTGACGAAACCTCTCGCTACAAAATTTTGGAAGGTGCTGAGCGCCGTGTTATTTTTGGCTGCAGTAGGAATGTTAGTCGGTATAAGTAAGTACTTCCGGGTTATATGGGGATAAATGTCAAAGGTTGCGTTACTCCGGGGAGTTACTTGAACGTGTAACTTAGTGATTAAATCAGACTCTATGTTAAGGCCTCCGGATTATTTAGGCCTATATATTTAAGGGGGGTTTGTGCCTGGGCTGGGGCCTATGATGTTGGCTTCAAGTTTTGATAAAACATACTACTCACAAGAATAACTCTTGATGTAAAATTGATTGAAAACTCCTGCAAATTATTGTAAAATTTATATCAAATCTCGGATAAGGCGTTTGCGATCCGACGCCAAAAATAGTTTATTTTTTCTGGATCAGGCTGATTTTGATTGACGAGATTTGGGGCTCAAGCCCTATTAAATACACTTTATTGGATAACAATTTGGCAATATCCGACACGTGCACGCGCATCTGGTATTTAAATACGTTGTTAAACAATGCTGTTAAACGTGTGTTTCGGGGTTTACGAGCCATTAAACCAAATTTGTCGGTTCACTGCAACAGGCCCAGATGTTTGAGAAGCCGATGTAATAGTCACCCCTCAGTGTCAATTGTATAATGTTTAATATGCCGTCTATATTGGCCTACCTTCTACAATCTACCTCAAAATTATGAATTAAAAATTATGTTGGCACACTTTGAACTCCTCGAAGTATAAGGAGCATGAATTGCCAGCAGAGGGCATGATGATGTCAAAACACGCACTAAGCAAAATCTAGAATTAGCTGCTCTATAAAAGAAGTGCCACCTGCAGACATTCGGTTGTAACAGTGGAGCCTTTGCTTAATTAGGGATATGAAGCTCTTGAATGTATAGGCCACTATATAGCAATGACGATGTTTTAATGGTGGTCTAATATTCCATGTCACCGATATTGACTTTATTCAGCAACGTTTACATTCGTGGCTTACTATCCCCGGCCGGTGGTTCAAATCTGTTTTCTCCTCATCTTCTTTCTTTCTTTCTTTCTTTCTTTCTTCCTTCCTTGTCAATTTTCCTTCAACAAAAAGAAAAAGAAGGGAATTTGAGTTAAAATGCAAGGCAAGCCGATAATAGGGCTGTGAAATGGTTTAGTTGAATCCACTTTTTTTAAGTTGCAAGATACCCAAAAATTGTGGCACCCCAGGATGAAAATACCCAAAATTAAACGTTTACCAGAGGCTTATGAGGAATAGCTCCTCAGGGTGGTGAGGGGCGTTTATTAGGTGGCACTAATTATGAATATAAAAAGTCTTTAAAGAAGCCATTCTACTTTTGATGCCAGTTGAAGGTTGAAATTTATCCATATAAATTCTGTTCTGTCTATCATATATATCACCAAAGTAACAGGTGTAAATCAGTCCGTCTCTGGGGAAATAGTCGAGTGGGAGGGCCCCTTTAAGACCAAAACGTTACGGAGTGTCGCTTTAAATCCAAAAGGTGAGTGAATAAGTAACCTATATAATAAGTAAGCGACTTGGTACAGCAAAATTGGAAAAAGAATAGAAATCAACTGAAATGCATAAAACATTAAAGGGCCTCTGTGAGATTTCATTAAATTTGCGCCCTCACTTTTGGTCACAGACGTGAACATTGTTTGTCCATTATACGAATCAGCATTTAATATAGTCATTGTGATTAAGTTCTGGATCCGGAACTTAATGTCGCTTGTCTCTTGTTTTCAATATTACAATTGTTTGTTTCAAATTATTTGTCGGTATGCTCCCTGGGTATTCTGATTGGTCAAAATAAGTAAAAAATGCTTTCTCATTCGATTTTTTTGGGAAATCTCTCAGAGCCGTTTCGTTGTAAACGGGTTCAACAAGTCATGTTTGTCCCCACTGACGAAATCCCGGTTCCAGCACTCCGTGTATCCGTGCTTAATCATGCTCGTCGACATTTATGCGAGAGTGGGGATACTTCCAGATAAAGAAACGCGATTCACAAAACACAAAATCGGGTATTTTTTTTACACCACTTGTTCGCGAAATTGAAAAAAAAGTGCTCTTCGTTTACAAATAACATTGTACAACTCATCGGTTTCATTGTTCTTCATGTGCATTACGTATTCTAGGCGTTTTCCGGCAGAAAATGTATATTAGAAATATCTCTCGCGTTTTAGAGAAAAACGGGGTATTGTTGAAAGGCGAAAAATTCATAAAATAGGTAAAAATTGGGGTATTTTTATCCTGAAAATTTCGCGAAATGAGATACAAAAGAGGGTGCTCTCAAAGTTCGCCGACGAGCATGAGTGCACGCAGATACACTGAGTGCCGGATCCGTGGACGAAACCCAGGTCAATATAAACCGCCCTTTGTAATATACTAACTGCATTTAGAGGGCGATGATGTCGATGGCAGTTTATAGTGCTGGTTTATAATGCTCTGATTTTCGTCAGTATGGGAGATATCCCAACGAATTCTGAAATACCACACTACCACGTATGTATCTCACATTAGGGACGCACGTTTTGACTTCCAGTGGGAGCAAAAAAGACAGGCAGTTTTGATTAGGGCAAGTATTTGTTTTTTTGCCGCCCTAAAGTGTTTTTAGACAATATATTTGGCAAGGGTTTGGGTGTTAGCGATAGTGTGATTTTGTTTGCTCGGTCATTTAGTGGGTCAGAATCTAATGGTTCATCCTTTATTATGTCTTTTTCCAGTTGTTCTAGCCGTACATGAAGAGGAGCCACCAACACCACTACCTAACAACCCAACAGAAGGACCTCGAACAACTGAGCCTGTTGTACCTGAGACATGTAGCACATCTCATTGTGTCGTAACAGGTAAGCCTCCTCTTCCTCATTCAGTAGTAATACAGCGCCTATCTTCCCTTTCCTTTTGTCTTCTAATACCTTTCCTCCTCCTTCCTCTGCAGTTTTCGTAAGTTTCCCTCTTTTCAACGCATTCATCTCCTCTTAGTTTCGTTTTCCTGCAATTAAGGGGGTAGACGCCAAAAGGTGGTACATGTACGACAGCGATGTACCATTAGGTTTCACTGCCTGAGCAGATTTGATCTTGTCTCACTTCCTTTTTCAACAAAATCGACGGTATAACTCTTACAGTGAGGGATCAACATTTAACCACAATGACATATTGAAAAGAAAACGAGCAAGGTACACCAACTTGATGTGGGGAAACATGTAAAATATAGACTAGACAAATGTAGGCATAGGAAGTAGGCAAAGTTCGATAGCCAAAAATTACCAGTTCCAAGGCTCACAAAAGTGCTAAACCTGCAAAAACAACAAGGATCAACTCGGTAAACCAAACAACCAATGTAGGTACCAAAACAGACAAAGTTCGATGGCCAAAAAATTGCCAATTTCAGAGCCCACAGAAGTGTCAGCAAAACAGTACAAAAGTAACCTGGAGCAGACAAACAAAACCAAACAGACAAAAAACAACCGACGTTTCGAGCAGATAAACTGCTCTTCTTCAACAAAATATAAAAGCAAACAACAAAAACTACATGCTTATATTCAGGTATATTTATTAAAACACTCAAATAGCAGCCAAAATGGCTGAATTGCATGGTGAATTACAATAATTACAATCAAATTTATATAAAGAAATGCAAATAATAATAAAATACATAAAAAAAACCTTGAATTATTGCACAATACATACTCAATGAAAATTTTAAAAGGTACAATCAAAGAATTAATAAATAGCTATAGCTCATACTCAACCGAACTCACACCAACACCATATCTCAAACACATCCCTGCACACACCCCCACACACCCACCAACATCCACTGATACACACCCACACTTACCATTGCACACAAACTCAACCAAATAGAATATCAATGTGACGGCATAATAAAAAGATATGATAATATGACAACATGACAGGAGAGGGAATTGCACTAAAAGGCTTGGACTACCAAATCACACCAGCCCTTCCCATCCATCCATTCCCACAAAAATGATTCAAACCAAATCACTAGATGGACAGGAGAACACTAAGCATGATTCAGCCATGTATGGAACTGGGCTTTCCTTGAATCTTTTGGTTTTCCACCTGTAACTCTTGACTTTAGGGGGCTTTCTTAGGGTCATTGAGGATGAATAGTCAGTGGCAGGGAACCATCTGGAGAATTTTTCAGATGCATGTGCTTTGGAGGCAAACTCCTTGCAAATCTGCAGTCTACGGGAGTGTAGAGGCTCAAGATCCAGAGTTGCAAGGGAGTCGGAGTAAGATTTATACTCCTTTCCAAGGAGCAGCTTACATACACGTTTCTGAATTCTCTCCAGACGGTCCTCCTGGCTCTGAGCGAGACCTGCATGCCATAAGGGGGCTGCATACTCTAACACTGGTCTCATATGCTGTAGTTTAAAAACAAATTCAAGTCAAAAACTGAAGGCAAGTTCAAATAGAACTCAGTAGCAAACAAGATAAGCTCAGAGCAAAATAAGCATGTCTTACTTCAATGAAGCACAGTTTACTACAGTGGGAAACTGGAAAGCATTGTGTAAATAAGCAAGACCACACGACAATAGGGTATTGTCCTAATTGACAGGAAGTAGATGTCATCAAGAGGGGTCGTAGTCAATAGAAGAGGAAGAGAATGAATAGAGGGAGATAAGTGGGCCAATGTCACTTAAATTTAAAAGAGAAGAGTCATGCATATTACAAAATAATTATTTTAAATACATAATGTTAAAAAAGAGAGAAAAATTAACTGCAGTGCATATGGATAGGCCTGCAGTCAAGTGGTAAAACTAAAAAATCACTAAAACCAAAGCACAGTAAAATACCGTTACAAATTAGCACGAAATATGCTAAAATAGATTGTGATACAAGGTCTACTAAAAGATGGAAAAACATAGGCAAGCAAGGAGGCCTACAATGAGAAAGCCAATGTGAATAAAATGGCAGTATGCATGCAGAAAGGGGGGCGGGGGGAGGTTTGGAAGTAGAAAAACAGATAAAGTACATGCATTATGAGCTCATATGGACCGTGCATGATAAAACTAACTCTCAGTGCATGTATAGACCTTTAGATGAAAGTGGAAAGCCAATGAATCACTAAAACCAAAGAACAGTGAAATACCGTAACAACTTGACATGAAATATGCTAAAATAGGTAGTGATAAAAGGTCTATACAAGTAAGCAAGGAGGCCTACAGTGGTGTGAAAGCCACATGTGAGTTGAACCATCAAACATGTACATGTATATATGTCAAGTACATGTAGTGAATGCAAGTAAGATCCATAGGTCTAATAAGGATACACTGGCACGTTAATCTTTAACATTTAAGCCAAGTGGTTGGGTTGTCTTAAGTTTAGAGATCCAGTCTTTCTCAAGTTTCTTACGCATGAACGTGTCAGTCTTTGGGGGTTTGTCTATACCCATGACAGATATGTGACAAGCAGAATGTCCTGGGAGGTTGAAATGTTTGGCTACTGGCGTATTTCTGTTAAGGCGAGCATGGGCACAATGCTCACCCAGTCTGGTTGACAGGCTGCGACCAGTCTCTCCCACATACTGTGACATATTGCCTAAGGCAAAACTCACTTCCTAGGAATAAATACCACACAAGGTAATTTTTTATGTAACTCAGTGACCCATGTTTGTCATATACTGCCTCTAGCTATAATGACAGCCTGGTGATCTGGTCAAAACCTAAGGATGGAATTCAATGTTTGATCAATTCTCTTCAGGTAGTGAAACGTAATGCCACTTTTTGGCTTCTACCTTTAAAAGCATGTAAGCTACATTGCCACCAATAGAACGAGAAGATTTGCCTGTTCATTTTGCATACCACTTTGCCCAATGTTTTTATCATTTCTTCACAAAATGAAACACACACACACACACACCCCCACCCCCCCCCCCCCCCCACACACACACACACAAATATGCACTGGCTTTAGTATCCCCTTAATCTTCTGAAAACAGACTTGCTTGATTGCACGATAGTTTGATGTGATTATTATAAATTTTCTAACAAAACATATAATGTTCAATTTTAGACCTGTACAATACCAACAGCTATCACACACATATATTGTAAGCTAGTTGTACTATAGATTTTCGTTTCTTTAGCAACCCTTTCATCCTTCTCTGCTTTTTGGATGTAATTTATTAGCAGGCATGAGAACATTCCATCTTTTTATCAGAATCAACATTCAGTTATTTTTAAAATTATAAATGTATTTTTAATTCGTTTTATAGCATTTTGTGTATTTAATATCTTTACATTCTAATTTGGCTATTTTTCATTTGTAAATATTTCATTACAATAGTTTTTTCAGGAAACCCTTGGAGATCAATACATATTGAATAAAATACATTAATCGATAATAAAATTATGTTTCTTACCTTTCCTTAGCTGGCAAAATGATTCAAAACATCGACTCTTCAATAGACCCGTGTGACAATTTCTTTGAGTTCGCTTGCGGTGGATGGCTGAAGAGAACAGTTATTCCAGAAGATCGTTCCAGCTATAGTGCTTTCACGGTTCTTAGAGAAGAGGTACAAGTCGTCTTAAAAGGTAAGAATGAAGTGGATATTATACATAATTCCTAATAATAAACCTGATTAACTTGTCCTTCTTGTCTCACAGATAATTCAGTAGTATACAATGTGTATCTAAAAACAATACTATAATCGAAGAAAACATTACAAGTATCAGAGTTGTTCTCTTTGTTTGACAGTAGAAAACCAAACCAGTCAGAAATGTTGATTTTCAGATATAAACAAATAAAGAAAATAATTTCTTTTTGTTGCCTATTGTTTTGGAAACACTTCAATTTAATGTTCAATTTCAAAATGTAGCTTAACTACCTTTTTGAAAATAATGGCCAATGAAAACTTAACGGCCACGTGCTTTACATACATACAAACATAGGAATTTAAGATGCGTTTTCACTTACAAATTATGAATGCCTTAAGGGATCTAGAATGAGCGTTTATGGCGTTTCGACAGTATTTTTTGTGGGACATGAAAGCACCTCAGACGTATCCAATTGCATTCTGAATACGAAGCATGTCTTTCTGATATCAAATAATTTTCATTTTTGAAATTCACGATATAATACACATTTTATGACAAATTATTAACATTTGATATTTGTCAAATTTGTGATATATAACAGTCTTCGAAATAAATTTTATAAATCTAATGATATATTCTTAAAGTGTATGTAGCTTGGAGGAAAAGCCGACGATCAATTGAAAATTTTGACCTTTTATATTAAAGATATGGATTTTTTCCCCAAAAGACCTATTTTTTTGGGTGTTTTGGGAAAAAAATCCATATCTTCAATACGAAAGGTCAAAATTTTCATTTGATCGTCGGCTTTTCATCCCACCTACATACACTTTAAGTATGAATGATCAGATTTATAAAGTTTACTTCAAGTACTGTTAAATATCAAAAATATCAATTTTAATGATTTGCCATAAAATGTGTATTACATTGCGAATTTCAAAAATCAAAATTATTTGATATCAGAAGGACATTCTTCGTATTCAGAATGCAATTCGATATGTCTGATGTGCACTAATGTCCCACAATAAATACTGTCCAAACGTTCATACCCTTTCCCTTAAGGTGTCATTTTAAAGCTTGCAAAATATTTTTAAAGCAGAAATACTGAACTTCACCTGCAAAGTCCCCGTTGTGATGTGCTGCATCACATTAATGAACATTCGATTTTGTACAGCATCTACATCCTTTACCGAATAGACAACATGTAAGTATGGGATGTTGTACACCAGAGAGCACAATAACCAACAAATATTGTATTATAATCATATGATATCACCAATGTGCATTGAATGTGTTGTCAGGATCATGAAAACCTGATAATACCTATCTCGTAAAATGTTTCAGCCAATCTAAATCTGTTTAGATTCTGATATTAAAGCCATATTATAACATTTTCATACAACATAGATTAGCATTTCCTTGCCATAAAATGTTAGCTTTATACTGTCAGATATATCCCCTTTTATTTTTGAGCCGAATAACTACGGCAAAGCAAAGAAAATTTGAATTTACTACCAGCGCATATGTCGCCAATACGTACTACTCCTTCGGTCATGTTATGGTACGACCCTTTGTTGTGTAGATCACCGTCCCGCACGCCGTGTACGTACTGTGTGTTATGAACATCGTGTATGCGTTCGACTAATAATTCCATCGTAATAATAAAACGACGGTTCCGTCGTTTTATTCAAAATCAAATTTTGCCAAAACTACAGCAGCTAGAGTCTTGATTTTTGCAGGGTATATTGGTTTAATAAAGTACAATATAATCGTGTAAAAAAGAATTTTAAAAATCAGTGAGGCGTCCTCCTCAGCAAATGTTATAATATGGCTTTAATAAAATGGACTCTTTCTTATTTTCCAGAACTTTTTGAGAGAGAAAAGTCTAATGATGATATAACCGCTATAACAAAAGTAAAGGACTTCTATGCGTCATGTGTCGACCTAGGTGAGACGATACTCATGTATTATGATAGTTAACGAGATTTTTAAACATATTCCATCAAACCAAACACCGAGCTACAATTAATTTGAACTCTCCTTGTCTCTCACTGCAACACTCTTTATATTTACTTTCCCTCAATCCTCAAGTTCTGGGGCAAATAGTTTAATCGTGCTGGCGGAGTTCAAATGCACAGTTTAAACGGACTAACTAACCCTGCGAGCAACATTAAACAATATTGTTTTTGAATGCTATTTCTTTTTTACGGCCGATACATTCGCAATCAATCCCCGTATATCATTGAGTTATATAACTAATCAAATTGGTCATTTATATATTTTATGATGCCATAAATAGTTTAATATACGTATTAAATACACTTGTAACTTTGGTGCGAATTTTCAATACAATACTGTAACAATTTCACTTCTTAAAACGTTGATTTTAAAACTTTACTAAGTTACATTCACGATGTTTAATGTTTGTTATGATGCCCTTTGGAATTTGGTGACCTTTACATTTTTCAGCAGCGTCCTCTATTTTCACCGAAAGTGAGATAGGATGTTTTTTATATTGAGCCCCTAAGTTTTATTTTTGTCAATGACACAGAGACTATTGATGAGCGTGACGATGAACCACTCCGTAATCTACTACACGATCTTGGAGGCTGGCCCGTTTTAGGGGATACTAAAGGTGGTTTTTGGAACGAGACTGATTATGATTTCGAAGCTTTAATGGGCCGTTTATCAGGAGAATACAGCAATGACGTCATCGTGGGATCGTTTGTTGGTGTAGATGATAAAGATTCAACACGATATGTATTATTCGTAAGATGATGTTTGATGTCTATCTTTCCATATTTAATTTTATTCGCTGTTTCAAGGAACAAAGGGTAAAGAAAGATTTTAGGAAAACCAAGCTATAGTTATATTACTAATACTAGGGAAATGATGGTATGAAAATCAGTTGCCAACGTTACTGGAAAAAGCTTTGAAATTCAATTTAAATGCATGAGAAATCACGGAAATGTCCAAAATGAGCTCTCAAATGGAAGATTTCCTATTTTCAACTATATTCTGCTGTTGTCTTGCCTTTGGACACTTTAAAAGTCTAGATTTCCAACGTTCACGACTGGACAAAAAGTCCGGATATCCAAACACACGGAGGACATCCGCTATTACAAAGACTGCAATAAGACCCGATTTCAGTGGTGTATTTCATTTCACAATTTCTAGTATGATTGATATGTCTTTTATTGTTAATATACCTCTTACACTAGATCGATCAGCCGTCTCTAGGAATGCCAAGCAGGGACTACTACCTCGAAGACCAATACGCACACGTAAGTCAGTTGCACACATTTTCTACTCTCCCAAGTATGAAAGCGGCAAGGTATGTAAATGAAAAAAAAAAACACACAAGGAACTTTACTTTAATCTGTTCGTAAAGTAAACGTAGTAAATACAGATAATGTAATCAAAATTATTATTACATAATGTTATTTTTTTCGGTGTTTCCGTAAATCCTGCGACGATCGCATTAGAGATGCAACATTATGTGAAATTCGCATTACAGAAACGTGGAATTCAGTTGCGTGTGAATTTGTCCCGGTTTACGTAAGAATGCAGCGATTGAACTAGACAATGTTGCAGATATAAAAGGATTAATTTAATATAATTTAAAATTCAACATAAAAATGGAGGAGTATCGACTCCGTTACATATCCTTGAAACATGCTTTTCTGTCATTTTGTGTCTCCACGTATACCACGGTGCCCATGTGTTGCGAAGACGATTTGTATAGTGTTAATTTTGTTTACAACTTATGATACTGAATATCAATGATTACAGCTGAGCATTGTAACATTTTTTTACATGCAGTACAAGAAGGCATATTTCGATTACATGGTTACTATAGCCACGATGCTTGGAGCAGATGAAGGCGCAGCCACTATTGATATGACCGCTGTGTTAGAATATGAGACCATACTAGCAAATGTAAGTCTTCTACTAACCATATGCATTGTCACATTATTATGCTTTTTTTTTTTGTTTTTTTCTTTTGTCATGAAAGTGTGGCCTGGAAGTTTTTGTTTCAAACAAGAAAAAAATTAAATGGTCAGAAAGTGACATGTTATGCTCTTAATAAGATTCAATAATACAGTTGTTGAAATTTGAAGTGTAAACCAAAGAGCCCGCTGAACACTTCAGGAGAATGTTAAATAATAGGCTTACGTATCAAAAGTAGAGGATAATAATAATAAAATTCCTTTAAAAGGAATGGGCGCCCTAATGGGAGCTTTGCATGGGATGCAAGAGAATTGGTTTCAAATAAAAGGAATAACGCTCAGATTACCATTTCGGTTAGTATTGTAAGGCAATCATAGTATATTATATTAAGGAGGGAGGGTGTTGGAGCATAAAATGTATTTATTCTATTTAGAATATTCTATTCTATTCTATTTAATTCTTATGGATTGTTTTCTAAACAGGAGTAGTTATTTCTTATAAGTGCCTGCCTTGGTAAAGACGACAAGAATAAAGAACTTGAACGAGTGTTATTTAGTGTGTTTTTTTTATCTAAGCAATACTAACTGAAAAAGATATGAATATAAACATTTAGATAACAATCTTTTTACTTCTCAACAGCAATGGAAATAAAGTTTAAGTTAACATCAACAATGGCCCGGGGCCGGAACGCGATGGAGAACAATTCAAAACCAACGCCGATCGATTAGAGGTCAATGGTCGTAATACTATCCCCGGGAATACTATCCAATAATCACAACGTGGGTGTATGAATTAGGAATTAACGTCAAAACAAAATTAATATATTTAATATTTAAACATATTTATTTTTCACCAGATTATTTTATGCGCTGACTATTCATGAATTGAACTGACAATTCAAGAACGTGAAACTCTAACATCATTGGTCAATTTAGATCCGCGAAGCGAAAAGTATGCTACACGTATCAGATCTACGTTATGATGGTTCCGGCCGACCATACATACACGTGTCAGCATGTACTGTAATACACGGCGCTCCTTTCTAGCATAATAAAAGACATTCATTAATTTCGAATTTCAAGCGTAAATTACAGTAATAAGATCAAAAGTATCTAAGCACATATTTTTAAACAAAACAAATGCAAAGTATATTTAGCAAAATCCAAAATTGAAGGAAAATGCAATTCTCGCTATTCGCAATAAGGGCGCCGCCAGCGGTTTGCGATAATCGTGATGTATCATGGGAAAAGGTCGACATCCAAGTCCGCGCAATGCGAATATTACCATGCTATTACATAGGAACACGTGACAATATTTTTTTAGTTTGTCAAAATAAAGGTGTTACATGCGAATCGATACTCAATAATACTTAATAATGTGTTATTGAAATGTGAAGAATTAATTTTTTCTCTATCGATTTGCGTGTAATACCGTTATATTGACAAACTAAAAATATTGTCACGTGTTCCTATGTAATAGCATGGTAATATTCGTATTGCGCGGACTTGATGTCGACCTTTTCCCATGATACATCACGATTTTCCCATGATACATCACGATTACATCGCAAACCGCTGGCGGCGCCCTTATTGCGAATAGCGAGAATTACAAGACAATATTTGGATCCGATCCGTAGAGGGCGCCCCAAACCATACAAAGACAAAGGCCGCACTGGTTTAATATCATTATCTTTCTTTGTGGTCAAGAAATCAGCCAAGATAATGTACATGTACTCAATAAATGCGCTCTACACACATCAAAAAAGTAAATTTCTCTTTACATTTGAAGATGAGTACATATAAGGTTGTGTTTTTCGTTTCGGAAAGTCACTATCTATGTTTATAACATATTTTCAGGTTTCACATTTATTTCAAATTCAAATTTTGAATAGATAACAATACCAGATGAAGAAAGACGTGACAATGAAGCCTTGTATAACCCAACTACTATTAGTGGTCTCGATAAAGCTATCCCTGAGGTGAGAAATTATATTATAAGGGTTTGTAGTGCATCACAGTAAACCAATTCATTTAGCGTAAATACATTTAAGTATTTAAAAATAAGTATTTGAGATCCTGTTATTTGAAGGTCAAATATAGTTTGTAATGTGAATGTACCGTTTTCAATTTGAGGCACTTGTTTTTGGTTGTGATGTGTTTAGATTCGTTATTACGAGTTAACCCTAAAGCTCCCGGACATTTGGGGGGGGGGGTATTTTACTGATTTTATACCTGCTGATTCCATTCATTTATTAGAGGATTATGTTTTTGTATAAGGATACCAAGTACTATATCAATGGAAACTATATAGAACATAAAGTAAAATAAAAAAAAGAAAATTGGTATTTTGTTCTTGATATGCAAATTAGGCTCATGAATATTTAATGAGTTAACATTAAAATATAAAAGAAAATAAGAATGTATAACAATTAAGGTATTAAAAAGCTAAATATAAGATATAATTTAGGTTATTTTATTAGAATTTATTATCCTAGATTACTTATTAGTAATTTGATGCCGTGAAAATAATTTCAAAACATTTCGTTAGGCAGAATTTAATTAATTTTCAAATTAAAAAAAAACAATTTTAGGGGGGTGCATATAAAAATCTCAAAATATGCCAAAACAATGCCAAAACTATCAAAGGTGGTGTTCCTTTTCACATATCTATGCTCTTTTGTTATGTACTGATTATATCATGCAAACAAATATAAGATTGTGACATTTAATTAGGTAAAATTAATTAATTAGTCCAATAATGAGCAAAAATAGGTACAAATATGCCAATTTTATTAGTTTTGGGCATTTATTGACCACAAATGACCTTATTTGTTTAAATAATGTAACACTCAATGTATTATGATGCATCAAACCCATATTTAGACCAATATTTAAAGAAATACAGCTATTTATGCACTAGAGAACCTCCTTTACCAACTACTTCCGGTCTGAGGTCAACCAAGGTCACGGCTGTTTACATTCAATAAATGCCCTTCTAGACCCAGAAAAAGTTGGTAAAAAAGGCATAATAGTGATTGTTATTGATAATTTAATTCTTATGAATGCTTACTATCACAAAAAAACATACATCTATACTGGAAAAGTTAAAAATAACACAATGTTGCCCATTTTGTATGAAAATCCAATATTTCTATCACAGGATATCAACTTCGACTCATCTCCCTGGCCCTACAGAGGCAAAGTCCTTCTGATGAATACTTATTTGTTGTCTAAAGAGTACACTGGTATTTATATTTTAATCTAAATTTCATTCTAAACCAATCTGATGACCTTAAAACCAGTAAAGTCAAGTCACTATGTCCCTGGCTATCCTATATAAAGATATGGAGTTTGTATTCCCCAGTGACCAGGTTAGTAGACCTCTCCATACACCCAAATTGACTCAGTTACATTTTATGGTTTATAGCAGACTTAGACTGCTAGCAGACTGAGTTTAAAACAGGGTCAGAAAGTCTCATAACTGCTCCATCGATCACGGGTGATCGATTTGAGCAATCCGGGAGCTTTAGGGTAACCTTCGCACTAGTGAAAATTTAAAATGAGAATTTTTTCAAAGCGATGAGAATTGGACAAAACTATAAGAATCGAATATTCTCATTGAATGAGAAATATAAATTAACGTGTCACCCACCTGTCACATGTCTTTACGATATGACATGTGTTGGACACATTAATCAGTATTTCTCATAACTTTCATATGAATTCACCTAGTTTTGTCCAATTCTCATTGATTTGAAAGAATTCTTATTATAAAAGCATAAGTTTATGAAATCATATTTCCCAATACATCTGAGAAAATAATATGATTATTGTTTTTATATAATCTAGATTAATTGGATGCAATATTTTAACACCATTATGCCAGATGAACTTACGCCATTACCTGACACAGAAGAAGTAATTAATCAATCTCCAGATTATATGAAGAATGCTTCAAGAATAACAAAAGATGAGACGCCTCAAAGGTAAATGCATTATACTGTACTGTCTGCATTTTCAATCATGTTACAAATGTTTCGCCACGGACGAATCATGATTAACTTTTTCGGTATTCTTATTGGTGTAAATTATAAATCTGACTGCATTTCGGACATTAAGTTCGTCAACGTACTTATTTTCCTTTTTTACAGACAGCACGTTTCTGAGCTTGAATAAAATGTGCACACTTGTGTCTGATTTTATCAGCATGTGTCATTTGTTGTCTTCGTTCCTAATACTTTTTACTTTTTTTTTTTAACTTCATCCTAACTATTGCCAGAGTTGTAGCAAACTATTTGATATGGCGAATCACCATGAACAGAATATCAAGTCTAAGCCAGAGGTATAGAGATGCTCAGCAGGTCTACTATAATGTACTGTACGGTACCAGCTCAGTGTCTGCAAGATGGCGTGATTGCGTCGACTATGTCAATGGTGCCTTGGAAATGGCATCTGGTCGTATGTATGTGGAGGAGAATTTTGCAGGAGACAGTAAAGAGAATGTAAGCATAAGTATTGACTTGTATATAACCATCAATGTACCTTACTAATGTTATAAAGTCGTCCTAGTTTCCTTGCATGACTCTTTATAGCAAGGTATCTGATTATCGATGAACTGAATTGATGTAGCAGTAAATTAATAAAATTGCTGAAAGTAATACTAATTGCTTCAACCGAAACTTGCTCCATCGTCACAGCAGCACATAAACTAAATAATACTATACCTCTATTCAAACTTTACCTTAAATTAATTGATCCAAATACGCACAGTTTGTTATGAGCTAAAATAAGTTGGTATTCATTTTACATATTTTTTTAGATGGCGATAATGATTGCAAACTTGAAGACTGCGTTCAAAGATATGCTTGAATACAATGAGTGGATGGACGAAGACACTAAGATCGTAGCCAGAGAAAAGGTATAGTATCTTTTAACGCGTTTTAAAATTCAACAAATTATGTGTCCTAAAAATGTTGAATACTTGAATCTTATAATTTAGTAAATACTCTTAAAAATATATTACTATAAGTATTGTTGAAGCAATTCTTTTTAGATGGAGAAGAAGCAAAATCCGTTTGATGTCATGACAGTATCGATCTGCAGCTGGATAGGGAGGGTTTCCGGGACCAAAGCATTTAATCCACCGCCACCCGTTCGAAGTCGGGGGCAGTTGCAGTATACTGAATGAACTGATGACAAGATGTAGTAAACCTGGGCTTCATAATACTAACACAATTATACAAAAGTGCACGTCCTTAAAAAACGTTGATGTACCGGCCATGGTTTTAATCTTCCCCACCCTTTACTACTTAACACAATTTCCATAACACACATTCATTGTAATTATATTGATATTATTATCATTACATTTTGCAGTGTGACGCTATTCGTGATCAAATAGGTTACCCAGACTGGATTATGGAAGACTCGACACTTAATGACTTTTATGTGAAGGTAATGTTATACATATTAAGTAGGCCACAGGTCTGCTTAAATTTTTCAGCAATTCTTCTTTATCTCCGCTCTTGGAATAAACAGTTTGCCTGTTTGCCATTGACCAGTTTGTTATAGAGCCAAGGGCTTTATGACCCGGATGGACTTCCTCAGATGACCTTGTCCAGTCCAATTTTTTAGAAAATTACATTTGCTTGGGGCAGTTAGTATGCTGTTAGGTAACAGGTAGCATTTTCAACTAAATCAAACGATGATAAACTGTGATCGATCTGATGCTTTTCTAGTGATGCTGGACTAGTGCTGTCGCATCTTTGTTTTGCGGGAGTGAAATTGTTTTGAAATTAAAACGCCAACCACAACAGGAATATGAATTAATTGATATATTTGGATCTTTTTAAATTATGGGCAAATGTAATACCCGAAGAATGCAATTTGGATTACCATGCAATGACATCTCAGTAAACTTTTTATAGGCTACTGAACAATTCCATTCCATATACCTTTCGCGAGTGCTGGTCGTAGTCCTTGGCACAAACACCGAAACACATAATATAGTTTTATCACATGGTATAAAGGTAGCATTTTTATCATGTTCTGTATTACTTTCAAACAGATGAATATAGCTGAAGACACGTATTTTGAAAACATATTGGATTACATTGGATGGGGTGCGAATGATAATTTGGCACGCCTGAGGAAAGACGTAGATAAAGACGAGTAAGTTATAACAATCAATGCCGGATAAGGAAACAATTCTCTTTGCATAATTTAAACAGTGTAAATATTTTAAACAGTGAAACAGTAATCTTCATTAATTATTGTTTTACACTTATGAACGCGTCGTATGCAAACCCAGCAAACACAAAACTTTTTTTTAACGTAACGTTTAAAACGGGTTATATTTTGGGTTTTAATTTCGGGACGGCTCCTATAAAAGATCATGTAAACATTTTAAGACGTTGTTGTAAAATCTTCTTGTATAAATGGTTTGCCAAATATTTACTCAATACTTAAATAAATTTATGTTAGAATATTTTGCAGTTTCTTTTTCAATGATATTAAAACATTTCATATCCTTTAGATAGCCCAATATTTAGGCTATGTCTTTATGTGTTATGTTTGCTGTGGAAGAACCTGAAAGCTTTTCTGATGCACACCTACAATTTTTCAATTTTCTTTGTAATTTTTGAAATATTTAGATGGTTTACAGGACCTGCAGTTGTGAACGCATATTACAGCTCTTCCAGTAATAAAATCGGTAAGATTCTTTCTCTTACCTACATAGGATGTAATGTGGAATATATAAATCGTTACATGGCTCATTTTAACTTTTAGTTTTAACACAACAAGAGCACAGCTAACAGCAATAACATCAATTGCGACTATCTTTTATAGAATACTGTAATTAGCTTAGCTATTACCATTCTGGTAAAACTGCATTTTCCGGTGGTTATTTTTTCCCTTCAGTGTTCCCAGCTGGAATTCTACAACCACCTTTCTACCACAAAGATTCTCCATGGTAAGTTGAAAACGTGAGAGATGTGATATTAACTCAAACACACATGTGACCTTAAATCAGAGAACAAATTGACAGAGTTCACTTGCGGTTATGTTATCTTTTTTGGTCCTACGGCGCTATCGGTCCCCCAAAGAGGTACCGATGACACTTTTTATCGTACCCTGAACATTTGTACAGTTCATTCGCTTTTTTATTTAAATGAAAAACAATAACACTGTCAATTATTATACTTGTTAGAATTTATTACATCTTCAGGGAGTGGGGAGTGATGTTAAGAGTCATCGGTACCTAACTTGGCACGGATACTTACATAGGACCAAATTCGATAAGGCGAGTCGACCAATCACTTCCTCAATGTGTTGAAGAAAAACACAATAGAAATCTGCAACGTGTTGGAGAAATGGGAGAGAAATAATTCAGAGCGTGCGAGTTCCAAACGTACTTACCATACGCCCGTGCATCTATTAAGAATCCCGTTACATGAGGGTGATTTTGAATAGATACACGGGCGTATGATATGTACGCTTGGAAATCGCAAACTCAATATTAAGAATTTAATGTTTGCAATCAATTTGAAATATTCGAACATTCGTGGATAATTTGACCATTAAATCAAGTCCGACTAGACTGAACTTGTAAAATATAATCGATTTTAATATTGTATTTGTAATGTTTTAAAATTTATTTCCCAATTTTGCTTTAGAATAACTCTCTTTGTCACCATTAAATTATAGTAATGAGTTATACTAAAGCCAGTGTTGTTTCTCCTTTTAAATTAGGTATCTGAATTACGGTGGTATCGGTATGGTCATTGGGCACGAGATAACACACGGTTTTGACGACCGAGGTAAAATTCATGATAACATATTCATTATGATAAATATATCTGGTGGTCAGTACAATATTCAAACTATTTTTACAAAGTACAGGAATGATTGACCACGTACGATATTACACAGTCACGGCCTTGATGCTAGATGTAGTCAAAATGTAAGACGTCTTCCCCGTACTGGTGGATGATGAGAGGCAATAGAGAGCTCGCGATTTCCAATCGTACGTATCGTACACCCGTGCATCTATTCAGAATCACTCTCATGTGACGGGCGTTTGATACATACGTTTGTAAATCGCAAGCTTGACCAGAAAAAAAATTGTTGTCTCAATTATCTTTTCCAACATTACACCATCGAGCTATTAATAGCTCGAGGATTAGAAAATTAGAACTCTTTAATCTTGGTGAGATTATCTCTTACAAAAATGTAAAAACGATATTTTACTATAGCACGTCATGAAGAGAAGTAGTCCACAGGCCGAAACGAACACAACATCCCAAATGACAATTTCGTTGTGTATCGACGGGCGCACTGTTAGTTCTTATCTACATGCTATTATTCTATTTCAACAGGTCGGCAGTACGATAAGGATGGTAATCTTAAACAATGGTGGAGCGATGAGTCAATTACGAACTTCAAGGAACGTGCACAGTGTGTCATAGACCAATACGGACAATATATAATGCCTGAAAATAATAAAACAGTAAGACGATCATATATTATTGTTATAGAGACTGTATGGTCGAAAATTAACAACAAATGTACCTTCAATATTGTCAGTAACTTAGCGACTTTCTTTTTCTATACATTAAACGTTATTAATTCGGTAGAGAAAATAATGAAAGTCTACTATAAACCTTTCCAATCTGACATGTGAAGTGCTTTAGGCGAATTTGTTTGTAAGCTTTTTTATTGTTTTATTCCATCAACAGAGGGCGACGTTAATAATTTTTTTACCAGTGAAAACCAATTTTACATTGTTACATTGGAGGTAGTTTATACTTTGATTCTATAGACAGATAGAGTTTTTTATATATAGCACATTCCAGCCTGTAATGGCGTTTCGGCTCGGCTAACTTCAATCGATTTCAGTTTTCCGTGTCGCTTATTACGGCCTGATTCAGGCGGCGAGTGGCATGATACAGCCTGTAGGCACATTCTCCGATAAAGCGTCCAAAAAGCCAAATTTGTGTCGCCCATAGTTTCAAGTCGTATTCAGACTTGTTTCGTCTGAAAGAAATGACTTTTTTTAATATAACTAATACTTAGGAGTTGCTTTCTAAAATGTGTGAGGCTAGAGGTTCTAACATGCCTAGCAAGTATAAAACAATAAAGCTGATTATGCATATCCATTGTTTTCCTCCATGTCGCCAGCCAAGGTGCGTTCCGTATAATGTGTCCCTGTTCGCTATACATGCGCGCATTATAATGGATTATAGGTACTTTTCATTAGCTGGTATCGTGCCCTAATTATAAAGTATAAAACATCACAACGCAGGTTATTAAATTTTTCCAACAGGTCTTTGAGACTATGTCGCCAATATTGTTCACAGATACGTTACCATATTTCTAATGGATAGCAATCTGTCAAAATAACTAGCTATAAATGTTCTCATATGTGATGGATCAAGCAGGCTCCATAGTTATATTATATATGTGGTACATAACACAATGGTTTCAAAGTAAAAAAAAATCAGGTCTATTAACGGCAAAAAATCCTGACGTTACGTTCATGTCGTCACAGATACGTTACCTAAATTCTACTCCCTCGGAAAAACGCTGTGATAAATGAAACCAAATACCATACCAGACTTTAGTACTTTGGGTGATGACTGATCAAGTATGAGTATTAAGTCGGTAAGTTTTTACACTTGCACGATTAAGACAAAAGTGTGAAAAGGCTTCACAGATACGTTACCACTGATACGTTACCACCAATGCGTACAAGTAATATTGCTCAAAAATTAAGTATTGTTGAAAAATCACCCATGCATTGTTTTGTACTCTGAAACTATTAAAGTTTACGATTCTGAATGATTTTCATGAATTCTTCGTGGTTGGAATTTTGCCATTTGTGAGACCAAACTTGGACGCTTTATCGGAGAATGGGCCTGTAACTTGTGAAACCGCCCGGCCGTATGACATTTTCCATATACTCGGTTAGTTTTGTGGGGTTCATTATCGGACCCCAACGGTTTTAGCTTGTATTTATATTATTTATTAACATAGGCCTATATTTGTTTGTGATATTTCAAGCGTTTTAAAATTTCAAAATAATCCCATTCAATTACACGGTTGACGATGGAAATTTACTGAATTTAGAGAATGTGCGGCGCATACCACCTGGGCCTTATTGGCGTTAGCCGAATTGAAACGACATCAGCGGCTGAAATGGGCCAATTACAACTACTCGCATATTATATAATCAAAGACAGAGACCATTGAAATCCAGTATTAGCGTGAAGTTGCGTGCTAATGCGTATTTTTCCTATTAAGTTACAACCAGGGGTGTGTAGATTCAGAATCAGCCGAGAGCCAAAATGACACCCTTATTTATTTTAGGTCAAAGAAGATAAGAGGAAGTTCTAATCAAAGTATACAATATCAGATATTTTCCCACCACCTAAAGAGTAAAAAAGTAAATGGTCATATATCTCTAGAAGACCTAATTAATTAAATAGATAAAAGTTGAGAGTTCTTTGCAGTGTTTTATTTTGTCAAGACGGATAATTTGGAACCATTTGAGATCATTTGTTTCTCCCAGCTGAATCTACACATCCCTGGTTGTTACTTAGTACGCAACTTCACACTTATACGGCAGTTTTCCTCGACTAATGGCTTGATTACCGTAGTTATGCATGGTCTCTCAATTTGAATTGGATGCTGATTCATAATACACGATGTGCTTATACCACATAATATTTTTATGAGATGATTATTGACACATTTTTATTCTTTTTTAGCTTAATGGAATTCAGACACAAGGCGAAAATATCGCAGACAACGGAGGGCTGAAGGAATCATTCAAGGTTCGAATCTTTAATAATCATTCATGTGTCCATCATGGCACCTTTTGTCAGATACTGGTGCCCTTAAATGGTTCCTAGTGAGGTATACGATTATTCACGGGTGAATGACTATACAAACTGCAGTGATTTCGAATGATACCCTCCAGTAATCACTATTTATTTTACAAAAGTTAAAACTCACTATCAGCGTAACAAATAAACTAATCATGCTAACCTAGCATTTTCAATGTGACATACCGGCGCATCTGAAGTAGTCTTGTGATTTTGTTGACCATTGTCGACTATTTTTTATCGTCGGAATTTTGTAGTTTATACCTTCGAGGATTTGTATTAATTGTGATCTTGCGTCAGTAGCAAGAATATCCAATCCACATTCCAAATGACACTTAATGCGGTGCTGAGATTTGTAAATGTATTTTAATATATATTTTCAGCATAATCTGCTACAACATTTAGAGTTCACACTGATGCATATGTATTCTTTTATACGACAGAGATAGTGTTGATGTACCTGTTGTTTAATGAGCAGCTAGTAATTGTAATTTGTCCCTCCCCTCACTCTTCTCTATTGCAGGCATACATGGAAAACGAATACGCCAATATAATGCTACCTGGATTTGATGAATACACTCCTGAACAACTTTTTTATCTTAATTTTGCACAGGTAATTTAATTTTCAATTTCAAAACATGTCTCAAGGAAGGGTTGGGATGTGGAGGTGGAGTGGTTGGGAGTATATGAGTATATATAGTAGGCAGAGGAATCAGTGGCCATTAAATTGTCAATCGCATCGCCCCCCTAGTGACCAGATCAGATGTTAGTCTTTGTTCCAGCCGCCTTCGTGACGAATGAGCACAATCAAGCTTGGAACCGAGACTAGCAAAATTAAACGCCATTTTGAACGTCGTATAAACGTAAGGTCCACGCACCACGTGTGTAACATCGCAATCTCTGAACTATTTTCAAGGTTTCATAGCAATCTACAAGAGCGTAGAGCAATGTGTAGATAGTCAAATAACTTAACAGCATTATTAAATAGCCCTAAAGCACGTGTTCTCACAATCTCTAATTCTTATGTTTATCGTGCTTTTATTTAAAAATGGTAAAATCTGTGACTCAAAAAAATTCAACTAAACATTCAGAATAACGAGTAAAACATTTGACTAACACATCTCTCACTTTGAAATACTTGTTTTAAGGTATGGTGCAGTGCCTACAGGCCGGAGGGTGTAGATTCGGCCATCCTTACTGGTGTACATAGTCCTGGGAGATATAGGTAAGATTTACACTATTATATGATGTTCAAACATGGGTGGTGGTCTTAAGGGGAATATGAAATTGCTATTTTTTACGTGGTTTTAAAGAAGATTTCTACGGACAAATTTTGAAAATCAATAATTCTTCATAATTTCAATATATTTATACAAAAATCATTAAAATGGCCCAGGCAAGTTATAACAGTAGTCCTAGTTATCACATAACAAATAGTTTAAATATACCGTAAAAGTTGCCAGAATTATCTGAGTTCCTCAAAACTCTTTAAAACCAATGACTCGAACAATTCGTTATATTGGCTTCTACATACAAAGACACCCTTAGCGAGGACTTGATTTCACATCGTTTCCCCGCGAGCCATGTTTCCGATTTAGCGAGGATATGGACTTGAAAACACATTTTCTCCCTTTTCTCCACCCAGGATTCGCGTTTTTGTTCACGCGCATGCTTACCACTTTTATACGTGACTGGTTCCCGGTATAATTTAATTTGTTTTGTACTATTTCTCCAATATATTATGATCAAAATGATCAACAAACTATTACTTTTTACAGCTGATTTTCCTGGAATATTTTCACGAATATAAGTTATTTCATGTTCCGTTTCTAGTTAAGTCCTTAAAAGCTCTCCAGGGAAGTTAATAATATAGAAGCGAGATAGACGAAGATGGAACTGTTAACTACTAACATTCTAGCTGAAACAAAATAAAAACTAACTACTTGGTTTGTTTTAAACATCTAGAAATTTAACATACTCGTACTTTTCTCCCCATTCTTCGCAGAGTAATTGGGCCTTCTCACAACTCATTTGATTGGCCAAAAGCTTACAACTGCCCAGATGACACCTACATGAACCCACCTGCCGAAGACAAATGTGTGATATGGTAGAACCAAGTTGTCAACATGGATGTCTTGAAATCTTACCTCATATAATAGTACTTGTGGTCTCAATCACAGATCAGGGCCATCAATTCTCAAGAACCATGAGAACTGAAATGAAAACGTAAAAAAGAAACTTTTCACTACTTAGAGTGAGAGTGGCCATCTTTGGGCACAATTAACTTAATGCTCTGCGTGCTAGGCATAGGCTTCAACATTAAAAAGTTCTAGTTTTGAGATATTTTTTTTTAAATATCACCACCTATCTTAAGAACCACTGAACCAATACTAGACTTGTTTGTACTCATTTTAATGCATTTTTCATGCTGCTTTCAAATATGGTCATGAAAATAAACAATTATGAAATTTTTGAATTTTTTGAAAAAAAAAATTGAAACTTGTCGTCTGCAGTCGACACCCGCGTGAAGAGAGTTAAAGCAATAAACTGATATAAGTGATTGGAGAATTTTGAAAGCTGCGTTATGATAGGAAACGTGTGTAAGAATTAATAATCGAATATGGCGTGATTTGAAAAGTTGTGGCGTAATTTGCTGTGCAAAAAGGACACGCTAGCCACCGCTCACATATTGGCGAGCGGAACCTGTAATATGAAATTTCATACCACGCATTCTGTTTGGATTTGTAATTTTTCATATTGCCTGATATTCCATTCAATCGCGATCATTTTAATATCGTTTTACAAAATTGTACTAACACAATTCTCCAAATGGTTATACTAATTGCTTTGCTTAATATTATTTGTTCCCAATGTAATGGCCACAAAAGGTATTGGGAAATTTCTTTTTTCAATGTGTTATAAACATGAATTAATGTTACTCAGATGTTGCATTACGTTACAAAACCCTTGAACAATATATGATATTTTACACAAATGGCAGCTCGCTCTTATTAACTGTCAACATTCGACAAAATGGTCACTTCCTGGAAAGCTAGACTGAACAGAGGGAATTGGTGTAACTGGGTTAAGATCTGGGTGTATGACAAAGTGGTTTTCTCACAGACCCATTAAGAATTA